>NC_081351.1:48403304-48409097 GCF_029784015.1 Lycium ferocissimum
TTTACTTGCCCTAAGATAAAAAGTATGATTATTGTTGAATTTTCAGTTTCATGCCTTGTCACTTTTAATTTTCTTTCCAATAGGGTATCTTTTTTAACTTGAGTTCAATTTCAGTGGGCTGTTCTTCACTGGATATATTATGTAAACTCCCACAGGTATATCTTCTAGTTTACATTGCGGATAACATTTTAAAGTGCACGGAAATAGGAGTGCCCAGACTAGTACAGTGGTCTTAAGTCGGGAGATGTTGAAAAGATACAATTTGGTGGTTTTGGGTGCTTTTGAGTGTTTTTGAGCTTGGGGCTTAGGTAAAGGGGGTTTCCTTTCAATCTTTCTTTTGGGATTATCTAAATGGGAGACTGAAGGCCCAAGGTCATTGAGCATTTGAAACTGTTAAAGGATTTCAAACAACAGTTCACCCAATGAGTTTCCAAAAACTGTTCAAAAACTTGAATAAATGAATAAACACATGAATTATCTTTCATTAGCATCCATGAAATCTGGCAAAAAATATGGGGATGATAGAAGAAAAAGATGTATATAGGTGATACCAACTAGTTGGGAAAGGGGTTACAAAGTACATTTACTTAGGTCATGTGTCTTCTAGGAGCTTTTAATCTTGTCAAGTTTTTTCCCCCAATAGAAATATAAAAACTTTCTATTTTATGTTGCATAATGTTTGTCTGAGAGGGGTTTTAAAGGCAACATGGTCAGTGAGGATTCATCCCGCCCTGACTTGCCTGTGAGAGGCCTAGTTGTTGAAAGGGGGTGATTTTTCTCCTAAGAAAATTCAGGAAAGTTTTTGGGAAAAAAAGGATTATAATGCAATGTACCAGTTACCAAGTATTTTTTTTTCCTAGCTTTTAATTTGTTTTTTGCATTATCCAGAGTTAAGCGGGGTTCACCTTTTTGAGTTAGAGTGAAGTATAGGAAACTGTACGATTCCCCCGACGAGTTTGGATGGTCAATATCTGAACAGATAAGTATCTCATAAGAGAGAGGTCATGAAAGCTACCACTCTTATTGTTGTGAAGATGGTAGGGGAACCTGTAGAGAATCCATGTTACTGTTGAATCCTTGTTTTTGGATTTTTCCCTTTTCTATAATGTGGCGTTTACCATTTTTTAGTATATGCTTGTGATATTTGTGGTTTCATATCTATGTATAACCACCAGCCAAAACTGGCACCCTCATAAATCCCATGAAGTGAACACGCTCTGAAGTTTATTTCAATTGTTTTTTTGATTTTGGGGGCCAAATTTTTTCCCCAAAATACCTTTTTGTCTTTTTTTTTTTGGTTTTTCCTTTTTGCTTTTTTTTTAGTAAACTGTCTTTTCCGTGTAATTAGCTCTAAACAAATGTTTCTACTTTCAGGGTTTGGCACCTGGGGTCTTATTGGGAATCACAGATGGGTCAAATGTGGGAGCTACACCCAGATGGAAAAGGTTTGTCTCGAGGCTAAACATCTCAAAAACCCATCTTATCTTTTCAGTTCTTTTGTCGAAAATCCCCCCCAACATTGGAAAAAAAGAGAGTATGTTGTTTTTGGACCATTTATGTCTCCTTTGACCACTGTTATTTGGATACCAATCTGATTTGCTATTGATCATTAAATTTGTTTGTTTTTGGGAATCTTGATAACCAAACATGAATTTTTTTTATAATTTTTTTTTTACTTCTAAACACTAGTAAAATAATCATCACCTAGAAGATAGCAAAAACAAAGGCTGGACGGAGATGTAGAGGGGTGGAAAGAGTGTTATGCAAAAGAATATGATTTACAGGCTCTATAGAGTCCCCGAAGTTATCACTTTTCCTTTGGGCTGTAAATTGTCTTAGTCAGACATGCATTGTGTAAGGCATTCCATTCAAAGTGTGCTAGTTGATGGTGCTTTTGGGTTTTCCAAATCTGTCTCCAAGGCCATCTAATTGCACCTAGGGTTCCCTTTTTAAAAAATTGACCCCCAAAAGCTTCTAGAGAATTTATCATCCCCTTTTGGGGCCCCCCAAAAAAGAGGAGTCATTTTGACTTCCAACGAGCTTCAGCTTTTTTCTTGTCTAAATATTGATTTACCTTTCAATCTCCCAACATTACAGCTCCTGAACGTCATTCCAGCCCCATTGTGCCTGAGTACTTTATCAACAATCAGCTAAAATCTGATCTAAATCTGTTTTTTTTTTCATATGTTATGGATCCACTTATTTTAAGAAGTTAAAATTTTCAAAAAAAAAATTTAATTTCACCTTTGGACTCATTTCTATCTAGATAATACATTTCAGCTTTCCCCTTTATTGTCCATGCCAAAATCAAGGTGGATCTTTAAGTTGGTTCGGAGAGAGCATTACGGCGTACTAATGCGGGGTGGACTCTTATTAAAAAAAAAAATAGTGAAGTCTTGAAATTAGAGTTTACACTTTACGGTAGTATCCAAAAAAAAATCAAATGAAAATCACTTATACTTTTTTCTTTTTTCTCCAGTCATTTAACTATCAAGTTTGATTGAGTGGGACTATCTTTACAATGATACAGTTCACATATTTGCCAAAGTGTCGTTAATACTAGTGCTTTTTACTTGTAAATACATGAGGTGAGTACCTTATTTATTGATTCTATCACCCAATGTCATGCCAGTGTTCATTGGCGTGGTCAGTCATAGTCGCAAAGTGGCCTAAGGCTGGTCTGTTTCCCCCATACCACCCTGTTGAAATTTCCCTTTGCCCTTTCCTGGAATGGGGTGTAATTTAAATTCATTTAGCTTGACCAGGATCAACTTCATGGCGGAGCTAGTTCCACACTATTGATTCGCACCCAAAATCAAAAAAACTGTAATAGTTGTGATATATTAGGTTGAGAAAAGCCCCCCCCCTTGTCTTTGTCGAAAAGGGTAAAGATTTGGGTTTCAAAAGGATTTCTTGAAGGGTTCTGATGAAAAATTTATCTATATCTAGCCCACTCACCATAAAGAAAAAAATTATGAGGCAAAAAAACAAATGACCATGTAACTATCTAATCATTTTTTTGTTACTTAATGCTAAAGATGTGTGCATTCATTTGAACAAAGGGGCTATTTTTCTTTGCTTTTGGTATTTAACTTTGAGGGGCTCAAAGGGAAAAAAAAAATTATGAGCTGTTCTTCCTTTACATTCATTTCTGAAGCAAATAGTTTTAGGGGGGGTTCTTTGCCCGAGATAAGAATAGCGAAAATTTTATTAGGTGCTTTTTTTTAGTTCTAATTTGTCTGGGTTATTTTTGGCAGGGGCGAGGTGTTAGTTTTCTGATAAAATGGCGTTTTTTTGCTTGGACCATTAGTAGTTAACATTGTTTTATTCCAGGGATCCCAATTCTTCAAAGGGCTTATCAAAAGAAAAAACCCAAAAGGGAGTTTCCATGTTCGTGTCTTCTAGCAAAGGGTCTATCCTCTTTTGGTCTTTTTTTCCTTTAATGCATGATTGTTTTTTTATTTTTGTTTATCGGTTATTTCTGGCTGATTTTTTTACAGATAGTCTTTTCGAACTATTTTTTGTATTGATTCTTTAAATTTTTTTTTATAGAGCTGGAAGCAAGATTGATGTATTTTGATTTTCTTTGTATAGAAGCAGTATGATTTCTCCCAAAGACATAGTGACGTTTAGTCTTTATTTTATTGTTTAAAAGAAACCATTTTTAAAACCAAAACATTAAAAAAAAGAAAAGATTTACGTTTTTGTTTTAAATTTTTTTGCTAGAATTGATTCTTTTGCGCAAACACTCTAAATTCTTTTAAACCCAAAAAAACCTTTTGTGATTTTTCCCCCATCCCCATTTTTGGGTTTGGGGGGGGGGGGGGGGTTTTCCCTTTTCCCCTGTAAAGTATATATAAGTCCTTATTACTTGAAGGGAAAAGGGGTAAATTTTTGTGTTTGAATTATATACGAAAAGGTCTATATGTGCCTTTATTGTTTCAAAAAAAAGGGGTCTATATTTGGCCTTATTGACTAATGGAATTGATTTGAACGATTTGTAGCCAGTCCAATATTTTAATAACAGGAAAGGTCAAAGTTGTCCTTGAACTATTCAAAAAGGAAAAATTATATCTCCCTTTTTGGAATTTTTTCCAAAAAAAAAAAAAAAGAAAAAGATTTTATTTAAAACATAAAAATAGATGTCTGTTTTATGGAGTTTAGGAAATGTTGTTTTATTTTCACATTTAATTTCAACCCAAAATTTAACGGAAAGATTTTAAATTTTTTCCAAAACGTTTTTGGGGTTTCATTAAATTGAAATTTAAATTTTGATAAGGGGTTTTAATTTTTGATATTTGATACCCGGTTTTAGCCAAATTTTTAAAAGGGATTTTGCGGGTTTTTTTCGAAATCGGAAAAATACATGGGGCTTTCCTAATAAAAAAATTTTAAAAAAATTTGGGGTTTGTAAAAACAAAAAATAGGGAAGGTCGAAAATTAAAGGGTTTGGGCGTTGAAATTGTTGTGGGTTTGTTTAAATATTTTTGGTATATAAGTTGAAAATCCCCTTTTTGTGTAATTGATTAAGGGGCATTTTTTTATTTTTTCAATATTTTTACCCCGGGTTTTAAAGTTTTTTTTAAAATTTTAACGTTTTTGGGAACCAAGTTTTAGTTCTTTATTATATTTATTAGGGGTGTACATGGACCGGGTTAGTTGGGTTTTTTTAAACCCCAAAAACCAAACCAATTGCTTTGGGGTTTTTAAAAAATTTATACAAAACCCAAAACCCCAATAAAATTGGGGTTTTTCAATCCCCGATTTTCTCTTGTTCGGTTTTCGGTTTTTCTTGTTTGGTTTTCTCAAATTTTTTGGGGTTTTTTTTCAATAAATTTCTAAAAAAATAAAAATTTTTTACTTAAATATTTCTTTACCCCCGGAAAAGATAAATTATAAAATTTTAATGTTTTTAAAAAAAATAACACAAAAGGGTAAGAAATGATACAGTTTTAAAATATTCAACAAAAGCCAATATAATCGGTTAAAATAAATATTGCTAATTAACAAGCCATAAAAGAAAATGACCATAATCTAAAAAAAACTAAGTCATGCTAAAAAAAAAGTTTTACTTATATGACAAAGAAAAAAAAATTGTTTTTATTTTTTTCTTTTGTAAATCAATTACTGGTTTTAAAAAATGATATCCCATTATTTAAAATTTCCCGTTTGGGAAATTGAATTTCTTTTTTTTGGATTATTTTAAATTTTTTTTTGGGCTTTTTGAAAATTTCTAAACATCCAAGGAATAAATCTTAGACTTAAAATTTAAATTTAAATTTGAATAATATGATAATAAAAAAAAATTACGAAAAAAATTTTAAAAAAATTTTTAAATTACTTTACAAATAAATATTTTTATGTATAAAAAAGTTTTTAAAAATTAATACGTAAATGGGTTAGGGGTTCGGGTTTGGTTTTACCTTTTTTTTAAATTTAAAAACCAAAAACCCAAAACCCAAATTTTGACAAAACACCAAACCAAGTCAAAACCCAAACCAAGGTTTTTTTTCCCATTTATTTTGGTTTAAGGTTTTGTGCTTTGTTTTGGTTTTCTTTTTACACCCTTTAAAATTTATATATGTAAGTATTCGAACAAACTAATTTTTCAATTTTTTGTCGAAAAAACCAAAAAGAATTTAAAAATACCGAAACATACCGAAATTTAAATTTTGGGATGGGGTTTGTATATTATTTTTAAATACCGAAATTATCAAAACGAAATTTCAAATATCATATCATGCCCTTTTTGGGGTAATAGACTGGTTTCAAGGTGTGGTTAATACTAATTAA
>NC_081351.1:48409197-48419063 GCF_029784015.1 Lycium ferocissimum
ACCTTTTTCTTAACCCCCGAGACGGGGTTTTCCAAGGATGAAAACTAGCGGGTTGATCACTCCAACAACACTTCCACGCTACTTAGGGACCTCCAATTAGTGGATTTACATCAACAAAATAATTTTGGAAGGGCTTGAATGAAAGTTGGTTTTCTTGGTTCTTGGCCGAGAGCCACTTTCTCTTCAACTTCTTGGTTCCTTTTTTTTTTTTCTAAGTGTTGTAATGACTAAAGATGACTCAGAAGTCATCTTTTAATCCCCCACTAGAGTTGCACATGATCTTGGCCCACACTAATGTGTTGGAGCAATTAAAAAGTTGACACAAAAATTGTGTGGGAGCCATCTCCCACTCACACGGCCAAGGGCCTCAATTTGCATGATTTGCAAGTTCCAACTATATCAATTTTGGTCCCAAATTTTCCTAATTGTTCCATACCAATAAATTCATGCACAACTTATGACTCAAAATAAAATCGAAGGTCAAAAGTCTCGACTTTGTATCCCGGAATAGTTTGGTCCCTAACTTACCATAGTTAATCCGAGTTGTCCCCAATGTACAAAAATGCGGGATATAACAGGTTAGATGAACACATGATTTAATACACTTGGAATAGGTTAGGATAGCTTACCTTAGTGTTCTTGGTAATGGAGGAGAAGAACGAGGCGTTTTAAGGTTTAGGGACTTGTAAAAATAAAAATTAGGACTGGGACCGTGTATTTATAGGTCTTGGTGTGGATTGAGTTTTACGAACTGAATTATGGTCAGTAATTCAAATTGCGGTCAGTAATTCTTGGACAGTAATTTTTGATGTCTCAAAACAGAATGCCCAGCTAAACACCTCTTCAATTACGGTCCGTAATTCGAATTACGGTTCGTAATTCCTGACCGTAATTTTCCATGTCCAAAACCAGTGACCAAATTAATAATTACGGATCGAGTTATGGTCCGTATCTCAAGTTACGGCCCGTAAATCTAGGCATAAAACTCCATCTGCTGAACTGTAGCAAAAATTCCAACTCCAACATTCTCTTTCTGATTTTCTAAGTCTAAAATCATGGTCAAAGCTTAAGTTAAAGGTCTAAGGTGTTACATTTAGGGCATGTTTAATTAATACGGGGATTAATTAATACACCAAAGGGTGTACTATCTAATACCACCACCACCACTATGGGATAACTTATACATGGATGAAAAAATAAAATGACAAAACTAACCTTGTTTTTTTCCAGGGTCAACCATCCAAGGGTATAATTGTAACAAATTATTTTTTAATTTTAAAAATAAATAAATATTAAAATGGTATCTATGTCCAATTTTAGTGTAATGAACCAAATAACCAACAATAAATAATCCTTGTATTACTAATCCCTACATTACTAATCCTTGTATGACTTATCTTTGAACCATACGACCGTAACAATAATGACATGATTATAATGGTACACTCTTTGTAAAATTACCTCTCTATAACAGTCATACTCAACTATTGTGTAATAATGTTGTGTAAGAAATATATTATATATAAAAATAAAATGTTAAGATATTTATGATAAATCATCATTAATGTCAACCTACTCCTACTTGGGTGAGATAGAAGAGTCAACTGTTAAGCTCTTATACAACCTTCAAGGGAAAGTTATTGAATACCCTTTTGCTAAAAGTATGGATAATAATATTCGTCAATTAAAGAGTTATATTGTCACTAAGGGAATAAAATTTACGAAACAACCTACAATTGTAGAATTCTTACACTTGAAACTTCAAAATTTTCAATTAATTTTAAATGCATATGTTTCTTAGATTTTAATTCTTTATTGGTACAGTACAACTAGTTATGAATTTATTAATAATGTACTAGTCTTTTCAAGTTTTAGTTAATGAAATATGAAAATCAATTGAGATGTTAAATTTAACAAGTCTTTTATTTTCGTTGATAACATAAAAAGTACAGGAAAAAATCTTTTGCGTACTTTTGTTTATAACAGCTAAATGAGATCTAAATGTCAAATGTCAGTATGCTCATATAACAATACATCACTCTAGCAGCCATGAAATTTTCAGACAAACGCTGCCACTATGACGAGGTTTGACTGTAGTAAGTTTTTAAAGTATATAGCAAAATAATGGAAAAAAAATATTATCCCTTTATTTAAGTAAGTAAAATTTATTATTTAACTGATTCACCTAACTTAGGACAGATTAACTCAGGAATTAAATTCCATTCCTTGGTAATCTCACGCCTCGAACCTGGGTCTAGGCGGATCAGTACCCGGTATCTGAACATGACCGAGCGAACCACATACATGACATAATTCGTGAAACATGACTGTGCGAAAATATAAATCATAAATAATTTTAATGCTTAAAATCTGTGTAAGTCTCATAATTTAATAAGTGAAATAGTTTTTCTAAAACTTAAGCATATAGCCGTAACGGCTAAAGACAACATCTGAAGAACTAACATAACATGGTAGTATATGAAACCTCTGACATGACTATGACATCAAACTGTTTACCAGGACAAGGCCTTAGCATATCTTAAGCATATAAACAACTGATATAAAGATAAAACTCCTAATGATAATGGGGCTCACCTCAGCTGATATGTAATGGATCCTAGCTAGAAGTCTTGGCATCCTGAGTCTATGTACCTGCATCATGAAATGCAGTGCCCTCGACAAAAGAGATGTAAGTACTGTGGAGTAGTACTCGTATGTAAAACCGCTGAATGAAAGGATAGTAAATGGGTTGCTCAAGGGAATGGGCAGCTTAAATCAATAAGCATGTATCGTAAAAAGTACTGAAATTAAAACATGAGCATAATCTGAACGTGAATATCATAATATATTTAAATTGTTTTATTGGGAAAACCTTAGTAGAACCAACATACAACCATCATGTGAGTACATGGCGTCTAGTATTTGTCAAATCAACTTGGTCATCTTATACCTTATCGGGGTATGAGACATGCATGACATAAATGGATCCATAAAGTAAACCCGCAATGGGTAACAAGAAAAAATTGCCCGAACCAACTGAATGATCCTTATCATATGCTAACATAAATAGTTTCAGGTGTTAACCTTCTCGGTATTAATACTACTCCCAAAACATAACATGAATAAAGATGACATATATGCCCATGGTTTCCATAATATATGTACATAGTTCATCATGTATTTCATAGTATAGTTTCATGAGACATGGAATCATAGGAATTCATGGATTTAGAATAATAGTGAGTTAACCTGTAGTTCATAGTTCAATTTTGAAACTCATGAAAATCAAGGCATGACTATACATAGATTATGTATAGAGTTGATGGACATAACATAAACAACAACGACAAATCATAATCGAAGCATGAGATAATTTAGGGATTTCATGAACTAGGGCATATCATTCGATTGAGGAGAGTTCGTGAGTTTCATGAATTAAGTGTGATGTGCCAAAGAACAATGATGTTCCAATACATAGAGAGCCTTACATACCTTTAATCACTCCTATCAATCGAACAAAACTAATTTTCTGATGAACAACACCAAAACCCTTGCTTTGAATTCTTAGGAACGATTAACCTCTGAAATTCTAAAGACTGTGTGGTGATTGGTGTTAATAATTATATAATGGTGTGGAATCGCTTGGAAATCATTAGAATGATCTTACCTTGATGTAGGAGGATGAGGAGAGAAGAAAAAACTGCTACTTAGGGCAATAAAATGTACTTTGGAATGTAAAAATCAAAATAAAACACACAACGGCCGTATTTATAAGCTGGGGCAAAAGTACAGCCTTGGCCGAGGTACGAGCTCTATTGCGAAGGCCTTGGTCACAATGAGCCTCCTCTCGCGTGGTCCATTGCGGCCAAGTGCCATACCATGGGCTATGCGTCGCATGGCCTACCCTCTTTCCCATACTTAGCCAAATATCCAAAAATTTCTCCAGACATACATCAAGGGTGCGACGCGACCTCCATCGCACCAAACATTGGTGCTTTGAGCCTCGCATCGCGATACTTGGCTGATTCTTACACTTAGACTATTTTCAACCTCATTTCTGGTTCAACGGGTCAATCATTAGCCTCGAAGTACGTTCCAAAGCATTTTCTCTCTTTATAAATATTCTTCTTATCTCTCAAGTTTTTTATCTTTCAATCTCCATTGAGTTCTACAGTGCTGGAATTTTGTTTAAAATTCCCATTTCCCACCTTTTTTTATGAGTTGTTCTTGTTGTTTAACTATAGATTATTCATTATGATATACTAATTTCGAATAACAATGTCTACGAAAGTTAATTACTCCAAGAAGAAGCCCAGGAATCACAATGCTCATGATAGCGTTGTTCATGGTAGTGGTGACGTACCCAGCTTTAATTTAAGCTCTTTCATGCAAGAAGAACCCAGGAAAAGTCCCAAAGCTCGAAAAAGTAAACTTGTTACCACGGAGAAGAAAATTCCATCTCCAAGAGAAATCAGGGGTGAAATTAGGTAAATGTCACGACCCAGCTCCGTGGCGTGATCGGTGCCCTACTCAGGCACCCGAACAGACTTACAAATCAAATCATCAAAATACCACACGATCGGATTTAACAGACATTGTTCGGACCGATAATCGAAAACTGACATCATACAAATGCTGTCCTAAGCGGTCGCCCGTGTCAAACATCACATCGGAATCAAGGTTGGCGGAATGTACATCGCCCAGACACACTCATGCAAACAGATGGGCCATATCGGCCATAGTAGCATACGGGGCCGCTTAAGGACGCAAATCGAGATCATATACAAACAAACCGAAACCACACACAACCAGACTGGACCCACGACCCACAAACATGACTACAGGCCTCTACAAACGGAAACGTACATACGAACATATGACGGGAAAGGGCCCCGCCGTACCCGAACAGTAGCAAATATACAGAATATCCCAAGCAGAGCATATATACCAATGTGGGCTCCGAATCGAGGGGAGCACTCCAAAGTAGCAGAATAGGTAGCCTAAACCGGGAAATCACCCAACCGAGCGCCTGTACCTGCGCGGCATGAAACGCAGCCCCCACAGAAAGGGGGTCAGTACGGAAAAAGTACTGAGTATGTAAAGCAGAAGGTACAGTAATCCAAATCATAACTGAGTGAGAAGATACGAACAAATACGAGGGTAACGAGACCCAAACCCGTACGGAATGCAAATGTGCGTAATGTGAATAAAAATCGTGCATAAGGCTGAACGTGGTCACCCCCGACGCCGGTGCCACAACACATCATACTCCGGAGAAGTTTTCAAATCTCCGTACATCTCCGAACAAATCATAATATCACACACATCACATCATCAAACATAACAGAAGCCATATCACATCATAACACCATAGACGGTAACCGGCCCTATGGCGAGGCCTCGGAAACCGCAACACATCATACTGCCGAATATGTCATAGAGCGCACGATCACAGAACCGGCCCGGGTACCGGCGAACGAAATCATAAATATCGGCACGAGCAGAGTAGTGCAGGAATCATATGCATATTAAAAGTAAATCCCAAGACTTGGCACATAGTTTCATATACATATGCAGTAGCCTCAGAAGGCTCAAAACGGATATCGAGTAAATCAGAATTAGTATACAAAAGTTGCGGACTTTTAAATTATCAATTTTTCTTAAAAACACATCGTAGATCATTTTCGGAAAATTTGGCGTCATTCTTAGTGATGAGCGTTCAAATAACATAATAAGACCTTTCAAATGGACCACAGAGTCATAGGCTAACATTTCTTTTCATATCATACAGAAAGGAGTCAGACAAACCAAATAAGGGAAGCCTCGGGACTTGCGGGCCCACCCCGAGTCAATTCGAGGCGGCGGACCGAAATCACAACCATTAGGCTCCATAAGGTTAACTATAAACGTTTTGGAGCGATTCGGATTTATTTACGAAAGTTACGAAGATTAGGCATTCTTTTAACCAAACATGAGGTTTATAGTTCAATTGCGCTGAGTGAATAGTATGCAAAATCAAACTCGAATTTCTAGGAGCAGAATTAGTCCCGAGGTTCCGTTTTCGGCCTAGTAGGTCTAAGACATGCCATATGGAGATTAGGTAAGCTTTACATACCTTGCGGACGTCTTAAGCTCGTCCAATCTCAATTCCCGTTTCGCCAGAAATCTGCAAATGGTCACCTTTGCCAGTTACTATTCATGCAAGTTAACATTTCAACTTTGGTTAAGTATTTGGCTACGAAATTTCGGCGGCACCTCCCCTATAACATGACACCCCCGAGATTCAACTCGGCTCCAAACAACCAACAATAACCAACAACAACCACAACAATCACTACAAATCACAACATAATGCCATTAACCTACTTTCCGACAAAATGCAAAAATTCTCACTTCGACTTCATACTTTCAACCCAATACCAACTCAAACTATTTAGCCTTTATTCATGTCATACACATCATCACAACACAATTAACATATCAAACAAAATAATTCATTCTTATTTCAAGTTGTTCATACTACACGGCCAACATTCACTTTTCTTCCATTCCAACAAAGCCACTAATCTTCTATTCACTTCACAACGTCATAGCAACATAATTAACATACTAAATAAATTCAACCAATTTCCCTACCTACCTAGCACCATACGGCCACACAAATATATATATATATATATATATATATATACATATACACACGGCTCACCCAACATCTCTTAACCCCATGATTTTCATTCAATTTCATTCACCACAACACTTATAAATTTCCTACAACATGAAAAGAAGCATAAAATTCTTGCTCTTTCTCCCTATCAAGGCTCACGGCCATGCATGGTTCTACACATGCACACGGCCATGCACACACACACCATACTTCCATGATTCTCGTCCAATTCAAATCATTGTAACATATAAATTCATTCCATAACATAAAACATAAGAATCTTACCTTTTCTTGAAATTTCAGCTTTCCACAAACGGAGTTCTTCCTCCAAACCAATTATGCCACGACGAAGAGCACCTTGAACTTGTCATGAATTTAAGAAGAACAAGATTTTTAAGTCAAGGATTGAGGCTCCAAGAATTTTCTTTCCTTTTTCTTTCTCTCTTTTTCTCTAGAGCCGAACGGCTCTCCCTTTTTTTTTTCTTGATTTTCCTTTGTTTTTTTTTTCTTGAAGTTTCTTGAATCTTACCTTCTTTATATAATCAATCACATGGATTAATCATATGGGTTGGGCCAAGCCACCATATGGCCGGCCACCCCTTCTCTTTGGGCTTGATTTTTCTTTTTTTTTTTTTGGCCCAACAATTGGCTAAGTTTCATAATCTCATGAAACAAATTTCCAAAATTTCGACTTTGCCCTTAACCTTTCTCGATAATTCCGCACTAATATTTCCATAGCCGACTTATTCATACTAGTAAGATCCAAATGTGGCCTTATTTCTTACAAGCAAAAATTATTCCAAACTTTCCAAATGTGCAAAAATGCCGGATATAACAGTAAACAAGCAAGCATGATATACAAAGAAACAAATTCGATAAAGATGCAAATGTTGGCAGAAGAAGACATGTAAAAAAAAGGACAAAGAAGTTATGAATTTATTATACAAGTTCTAAGAGGAGGTTGCAGGTTTGAAATAAAAAAAATAAGCAAGTCTAATATTTTTGATAAAGAAAATAGGAGGAGAAATGCGTTGCTAACATTGGGTGATTCTCAAATTTTCTTACGAACATGACGAATTTGACCTAAAACCCTAATTTTCCGAAAAGGATGGATTTTGATCAAAGTTCTAAATGTGTTACACCTTATACTTTTGTACGTCAAGTATCTTCGTGAGTTGGTTGTTATAGATTTGGAGAGCGGTACTATCTTTGAGGTTTTATAAAATCAGACATGTTTATCTTGAGTATACGAGAGTGTAAGTTCATGCTTAGTATGTGTTGGGAGGATTAGAGGTTTAACGAATCGACGAGACTGCATTTCGGGAAAAGTTGGATTTTACGGTTGGAAGTACAGACCGTATAAATAATACGGACCTTATATTTGGTTAACCCCCACCGTATTTTGATAACAGTGGGGGTGAGCTGCTGTTGTCTTTTTATAGTCCAATTAGACGGACCGTATAATTTTTACGGTCCGTAAATATGGACCGTAAATTTAAGTCGGTGCCAGCTTTCTTTTTTATATATTTCATACCCTTCTCGGTTTTCTCCATTCCCCAGACCCCTAGCAATTCTAGAAACCCTCTCCAACATATGTAATCAACTGTGAAGTTAAGGAATTAAAGTGAAAATCAAGTGCTAAAGGTTTCCAATATGTTGTTGAAGCTTGTTTCTCTTTCTTGTAGTAGCTTTGGAGGATACTACAAGGTGAGTGATCTTGGAGGTACTATGTTCTTGAGTCCTTGAGGTAAGAATTCAGCTTATTTCCATGTTTATGAGTTTATGTGATGGTTATACTAAGTTTGGAGGGAGAGAAATTAGGGGGAAGTTTCAAATATGAACTTGAGTTTATGTTGAGTTGTAATATATGTTGAGCCAATGATTGTTAATGTGTTTTTGAGCAAAAATCTTGTCGTATGGTTAGTAGTTGATGTTAATATTATGTTGAGGTTGTTATACTTGGTGTGTCTGGAAGAAGAAGGTATATAGGTGTCGAATGTGAATTGTATATCGAGTTGTTTTATTGTATACCTCCAAATGTTGTTGATATAATTCTAAAAAGAGACTTATATGAGGTTGTTGTTGTTGTTGTTGTTAGTTGTTAGGTATGCCGTAGTGACTAAGGTGTAAGAGAAATATTGTCTGTTTCATTTTGGAATCGATTTATCAACTGATATACATGATATAGTAGTACCATCTAAGCTTGTAAATGCCTTTTGCTATAGGCTTGGAGTACGGATTGTGTTGACGACTTGAAATATGTTAAGGCTTACTTTTCTTCTTTTGGCATGATCCATATGAACAAAACGTAAATGTAATGCTACTCCATAATGATTCCATTCTTAGTAACTAGAGATGTTCTATATTGGTTCATGTTCTAGCAATATTCTTCTTAGCAAGTCCTTCTCCAGATTCAGTATACTTCATTGAGTCACATGTTGATAAAATTCTATCTCATAACGATGTTCGGAGGTATAATGACCGTACGTCACTCCGATAGATTCATGATGTACTCTTATATATGTGTGTGTGTGTGTGTATGTATATACGAAATCGACCTCTCTATAACGGCATACGCATATAACAACACCACTCTATAACTTGACCAAGTTTATTCAGAATCGATTTTTTATGTTATATTTTACTTTTCTATAACAACATTTCACCTATAACAACAACAACCAACTTTATAATAGTACACTCTTTGAAAAATTATGTAACGACCCGCTTGGTGGTACTTTTGACCTTTCCCCGAGATTATTTAGCTCACATTTGACCCAAGAGGACCGTTGACTCGCTTCCCAAGGTGTTTAGATTTGATTCGGGCGACTCTTTATGAAATTTGGGCTAAAAGCGAAAAAGAGTTGACTCAAAGTTGACTATTGAATAAACGAACCTTTTTTAGAAAATTTGACGATTTCGAGAGGTTCGGATGGTTGTTTAAAACTTGTATGTATATTTGGTTCAGTTCCCAATGCACTAGGGTGAATTTTGGGACATAGGTTGGGTTGGAATTGAGGTATCGGGGGTTGACTCGGTCAACGAGACCTTCGTTGGAAATTCTGAGGCCACGAGTGCGTTCGTAACGTGACTTTATGTATGTATGTGTTTGTGGTTTGTGAGCAGATGGCCTCGGGTATTAGTCGGGATTTCGGATTGAGATTGTGTTTATTTCAAAAAATTCTAGTGCTAGTGTCCG
>NC_081351.1:48419163-48428730 GCF_029784015.1 Lycium ferocissimum
GAAGAAGGTATATAGGTGTCGAATGTGAATTGTATATCGAGTTGTTTTATTGTATAGCTCCAAATGTTGTTGATATAATTCTAAAAAGAGACTTATATGAGGTTGTTGTTGTTGTTGTTAGTTGTTAGGAATGCCGTAGTGACTAAGGTGTAAGAGAAATATTGTCTGTTTCATTTGGAATCGAGTTATCAACCGATATACATGATATAGTAGTACCATCTAAGCTTGTAAATGCCTTCCTTTGCTATAGGCTTGGAGTACGGATTGTGTTGACGACTTGAAGTATGTTAAGGCTAACTTTTCTTCTTTTGGCATGATCCATATGAACAAAACGTAAATGTAACGCTACTCCATAATGATTCCATTCTTAGTAACTAGAGATGTTCTATATTGGTTCATGTTCTAGTAATATTCTTCTTAGCAAGTCCTTCTCCAGATTCAGTATACTTCATTGAGTCACATATTGATAAAATTCTATCTCATAACGATGTTCAGAGGTATAATGACCGTACGTCACTCCGACAGATTCATGATGTACTCTTATATATATGTGTATGTGTGTGTGTGTGTATGTATATACAGTCAGACCTCTCTATAACGGCATCCGCATATAACAACACCTCTCTATAACGTACCAAGTTTATTCGGAATCGATTTTTTATGTTATATTTTACTTTTCTATAACAACATTTCACCTATAACAACAACAACCAACTTTATAATAGTACACTCTTTGAAAAATTATGTAACGACCCGCTTGGTGGTACTTTTGACCTTTCCCCGAGATTATTTAGCTCACATTTGACCCGAGGGGACTGTTGACTCACTTCCCGAGGTGTTTAGATTTGATTTGGGCTACTCTTTATGAAATTTGGGCTAAAAGTGAAAAAGAGTTGACTCAAAGTTGACTATTGAATAAACGGACCTTTTTCAGAAAATTCGACGATTTCGAGAGGTTCCGATTGTCGTTTAGAACTTGTGTGTATATTTGGTTCGGTTCCCAATGCACTAGGGTGCATTTTGGGACATAGGTTGGGTTGGAATTGAGGTATCGGGGGTTGACTAGGTCAACGAGACCTTCGTTGGAAATTCTGAGGCCACGAGTGCGTTCGTAATGTGACTTTATGTATGTATGTGTATATGGTTTGTGAGCAGATGGCCTCGGGTATTAGGCGGGATTTCAGATTGAGATTGTGTTTATTTCAAAATATTCTGGTGCTAGTGTCCGCCATAGCGGCACCCTTACCGTCCCAGCGGCACCGCCATAGCGGTAGGATGGGCCGCTAGGGCAGCTAAGTGTATTTGTAGCCCTACCATCTCGACGGTCTGAGAGACCATCAGGGCAGGACCGCCACAGCAGTCCCGCTGCCGCCGTATCGGTATCAGGCCTGTTATTTTATTTATTTGTGTATTAAAAGCCCTTAGTCTCTCATTTATTACTATTCCAAAAATTGAGCTTTTGGGAGCAATTCTAGAGTATTCTTGGAGAAGATTCTTGGTGGTAAGTCCTTCTAATCTCTTTGCTATTCCATTACCCCTAATCGTCTTAGAATCCCTTTACCTTGTTAGTTCATTAAGTAATGGAAGATTAAAAGTGGGTTTAATGAATATTCTTTCTAGGCTTCTTAATCATGCGTTGTTGGTTGGGTTAGCTTCTTTAAGCCTTGAATTGGTAATTAGAATCCTTTATTTCATAATTTCTCCCTAATTAGAGGCTAATTTATGGAATTGGAAGTTAGGGTTTATACCCAAATTTTGGGGGTTTTGCCTAGAATCTGAAATTGAGTGAATTGTTGATTATTCTAGCTTGTTAATGATGGAATTTGATCACCTGGAGGTTTAATTTCATGTTAGGACCTTTAGATTCCAAATTTCACATCTTAAACCCTATTCCATAGGTTGGGGATTTGGGTCTTGATAGAAGTAGGGCTTGTTTTGATGTTCTCCTTGATTCTAATTCTATGATTCGAATATGCTCAGACTTTCTTGATCTCGAGGCTCAAAGGAAAGGAAAGGCTAAGGTGTGATTTTTGGTGATATTGTTGTTCGGCCTTCCAAGTAGGTTACGGTTTACCCTATGGGGAGACTTCGTGTAGCGAAGCATATATTTAGACGATATCGTCGGAGAAAGTATGTGAACCTTCGGGTATGAAGTCGGGTTCGATATTGTCATAGATTGGGCCCTGTTGTGTGATTGGGGCTAGCCACCCCGTTGTGTTGTGACTTGATTTGTGCTATTATTATTGGCTTGATGACACGTGGTGATATTAGATATTGGAGACTATTGTTATACCTCTTCATGATATTGTAGTATTTTACTTGTTAACGTTTGATATGATGATAGTGTTCTATATGACGTGTGTAGCCTTTTCATGATATTGTTGGCGTTCCCATTCTTGGTACTCGTGATATTGATTTTACTGTTGATGATGAGATCATGTTTACCGTTGAGCTAATTTATATAAGTCTTGATAGGGCTTATAGTGTTGTGACTTCCATAGCATATTCGTTGGTATCTATTGCATTGATTTAGCTTTTATGCATTCATACATGATGGAAATAGTTTGGAATTGATTAATAAAAGACTTATGGTATCTATAAGAGAATATGTTTTAAATGCCCAATGGGAATTGGTTTCGGGTGATGTGATATTATATGATATGATTTGATAAAGATCCTCACCTTGGGTAAAGATCTGGAGACTCATTACCGTTGGGTAAAGATTCGAAACGAGTGGTACATGGACTTCGCGGATCCCCCATGGGTTGTGCTACCGAGACGTCGATACTTCCGTTCGGAGTACATGTCTACACAACATTGCATTGCATCCACTTTTCATACATTATTGCATTTCATTGCATTATGGCTTGTGTTGACGATCTGGTAATACACTTGTGTTATTTGGATTCAGATTGATTATATTAAGACTTGGCACACTTGGGATTAGATGCTATAACCTAAGTGACGACGAGTACTTGGTTTTTAATTTGTGTTGACTTATACTTGTTGATTACCTGTTTGTCTTACGTTATTGTCTGGATTATGTTAGCTAAACTTAGTCAGCCTATGGTACCTACCAGTATTGTGGTTTTGTACTGACATGTACTTGCTGCATTCTTTTATGAATGCAGAATTCTAGGTTGGATCTAACTCTTTTTCTCGTGGCTGTTAGTTGCTCCAAGAGTTGCTTAGAGTCTACAAGGTGTGCACGAGACGTCTGCCGCCTTGAAGACTTCTTTATTTATGTCTTATTTTCTATTCCGAGACATACTCAGACTTGATGTATAATTGGTATTCCAAACTTGTAATTCTAGTTAGATACTCTTGTATGGATTAGACCAGACTCTGGGGTGTATTTTCCTTACTTTTGCGTATTTTCTATATTATCATCGTCAGATTTATGTGATTTTATCTCTTCCGCTCATTTAATTATTTGTCTATGCTTTTACTATTGTTGGGTTGAGGGTTCGCCTGCCGAAGTGGGAAAGGTAGGTGCCCACGCGACTTAGCTAAATTGGGTCGTGAAAGTTGGTATCAGAGCTCTAGGTTACCCAGACTATACTACAAGAGCATGTCTAGTAGAGTCTCGTGGATTGGTACGATGAGCTCCGTGCTTTATCTGCGAGAGGCTATAAAACATTTAGAAAACTTCAAATTCTTTCATTCTCTCGTGCGACTTTATTCAAATTTGTATCTAGTCGATTCCAATTGGTATCTGGACCTTCTTATCTTAATCATCCTCGAAAGACAGAAATTCGGCCTTAAATTCTTTCACGAATGGTTGATCTATCACGTGTCGTGGCATGGTACGAGATGTGTTATTATGATTCGGACACATGACCCAGTTTAGCCACTAGTTATGGCCTGAGCATTTGAATGTGTGGAGTCGCGATTAGACTTGGTTATTATGTGGAGTCGCGATTAGACTCGTCTATTGTGGGGGTTTGTGAGAAATGGGAAAGATAGTTCAGAGGGGTTACATGATCTCCATGTTTCAGTGTAGGGTTGCTCGGTGATTTAATCGGTTGACTTTAGCTTCGACAAGGCTTTATAATGGTGTGCATGACACGGGTGAACTAATGGCGGGTCGACGATTCAGTAACGGTAGGGTATTAGACTTCGGTATGTAAGAACAAGTGTAAGTTCGGTGATGACCATCAAATGTAGGAACGTATTGTGATCACGGGCAATAAAGAAAAGAAGTTGACAATAAGGACATGAAGGAAGACTATTGTGGAAAGCGCGTAGCGAAGTGAGACTTCATACAATATCTTGCACATGAGTACTTTTCGAGAGATTAGGAAGGGAAAAAAATTGGTATCTGACATGGTTGTCAGATAAAGGTTACGACTAGTGATAAAGGTTAATCTTGATATAAGCTCGTTGATGTTAAAGGACTACTCAGTTATTAAATGGGCATATCGTTTGATCGATAAAATTGAATGGGTTGTAGACTTCTGAGGAGTTAGTAAGCGACTGATAGAAATGACTTCAATTATGGGCGTATGCGATGCGTTAATTACTTGAGGACTTACTAGTTGTTTCACCTAGATTTGAGGAGGAATATGGATTTTGTTTTGGTGGTTCATTTAGCTTAGATGGATGATTAGTTTAGAGAATCGAGTGGATTTGAGTGTTTGTTGGTCGGTAGTGATAAGAGATTTGAAATGAAATATGGGAACTGAAGGATTGCGATGAGGCATCTTGCTATCGGGTTCAGGGAATTAAGGTTCGTAAGACTTGAGGTGAGGTAATATGGGTACTTGAGTTGTGTTGGATTGCGGGAACATTATATCATGATGTACAGTGAGGGGTGTGACCGATGAGGTTGATGGGTGTCTACGAGGTTAAGGGCAAAAAGGAAATCGTTGAAGCAAGAGTTAGTAATGTGAGTTAGTAATGTGGGAGCTTAGTTGCGATTGGGCAGTGTAGAGTGGGCTTAAGAGTTTATGGACGGGTTGTATGATCGGTTATGTCATAGACTAATAGAGGTCAGTGATGGACTGAGGTTGGGAACCTTGTATTCATTGTGTAAAATTGACTAGATCCGCTACTAATGGTGTTATTACTCGGCTTGGGTGATTGAAAAAAAAAAGGGATAATCGTGCAAATGGTTATAGGTATTCAGATTTGATAATTAAGGTAAGAGGTGATTCTTCCAGGACTAGTAATGTTAAGGATTTGAGTAAGGGATTAGTAAACATGGGTACTTGAAATGATAGAATGGACGATAATGGGTTAACTGAGTTAAGTTCGGTATACATTTCAGGAATTGAGTAAGGCAATTCGGGCAAGGACGATTCAGTGGGATACATGAGGATATTAGTGAGACTATTGGTGTGATACGCTGGATTTAGAGAGTGTTCAAGTTCGAGTTGTAAGCGTTAAGGAAACTCTAACGTGCAGAATGTGTGGTACAATCCTATCTCCAGGATTAATTTGGCTAGTTTGCAAGATTTACGATTATGTGGTATTCGATAGAGTGGATTCGAGGATTGATTACGGTATCGATGATCGAGAAGTGATTAGAAAATTTGGGAATTGACGAGTCGAGAAAAGGTATAATTGATTGTGAATCGATAAGAAAAAAGGTACATCTTGGGGATTTCTTGGGTCAGTATGGATTGTGGTGTCGTCTTCTTCATATTCCAGTTGAGATGTGTTTGTTGCGTGAACTTAAGAAGGAAATCTACAGGCATGGACTAGGTTATATGATAGAGTTCTGTGAGGTTCGTGATCCGCGACTAGTGAGAAACATATTTCAGTGAACCGACTTGTTGAGGTTTATAAAAAGTGGCTTAGTGGTACACCGTCGAATAAGTTTCGTGACCTTCTACAACGAATGAGTCAGCATGATTTAAGAGAAAGGATTGTGGAATTCCTATCATGTGAGCCTAGATTTGTATTTTCGGGAGGGACCTTACTCGTGGTAATACAGTATGATTGCAAGAAATATTGACTGGATAGTTTGGGAAAGAGGTTTGGTTATTAAGGACTTAGGGGTAATTACGTGAGATTTCGAGCGCCAGTGTAAGATTGGATACTTTCGGAGAATTTACAAGCATATCGAGGTGATACTATGAGAGGTTAGATGGTTATATAATTACTATATGAGGCTTTAGGTTTCGCGTTGAAAAGTTCGGGGTTATATCGAATTTGAGTATCCGCTAAATGCTGAGAAACATGAAGTTTGAAATCATAAGGTATAGCTCTTCGGTACTAAGTTGATAACTTGGATAAGACTCAACTTGTGGAGTCAAAAATGATAGAAAGGATTTGTTATGCGTGGTATGACTGCGATTGGTTTCAAAATTCGGAGTCAGTTTTAATGACTATTGGTGATATTCGAAAGTTATACATTCGTTCAGGGTTAGCATTATTCGAGTTAAGCTGAAAGGTCTATGATTACACTTCCAGGAAGGTGTCTAAGGACTCGAAGTGTTTCAGCTCAGATTTGAGGTATGACAGATTTACCGAGCTTGTCAGGGTTTTTTAGTGGATTTGATGATACTTTTACGAGAACAGTTATTTGGGAAAGAATGAGGTTATACAATGAGCCTAGTACAGATTTGAGGAGGAACTGTTGTGCAAGAGGTCTGTATAGTGATCATTGTTTGCTCGATGAAATATTCAGTGGTACGACTCCTGTATTGTGATTTGAAGGCTTAAGAAGATTTGGAACTAGCCAAGTTGGCTGCCGGTAAGATCAGTTTGATGGAATTGCGTAGAGATCGCAGACGAATCAAGGATTTTTTCTGGTGAGAATAAGTCCTGGTTTCATAAATTTGGTATGTGTGTTCATATGTTTCTAGGAAATCGCGGTGCGAGTAACGACTTTAGAAGATGTGGGAGAAGGATTTAGCGGAATCAAAGTAATTTATCAGTTCAGAACGAGCTATGGTTTGTGACCGTGTTTCAGAGGATTGCGTTGGTTTAGGAAAGTGTTTGTGGGGCCCATTGATCCCGTTCAGAGTTGCGATTTTATCCAATCAGAGATTTCGGGTAAAAGTAATTCATTTATTCGAGGATTAGTTGTGAGGGAAATTTGAATATGGAGTTATGAGAATTAGAGCTTGAGCTAAGTTCGAGAGTTATGACTGGTAGAGTGAACGATCAGGTTTGAAAGTTACACCCGGCAAGGGTATCATGCGATTTGGGAAGAAGGGAATGTGAGCCCAAGGTGTATTGGCAATTTGAGACTACCCGTTATTGGACCCTTTGTTCTATGAGTTAGTTTTTCACCATGCCGGTCAGGTGTTTATTCGGTCTTCCATGCTTCTATGTTGGAGAAGTGCCTTTCTGATGGTTCATATGTCATTCGTTAGGATTCAGTTTTGTTCAAGGAGAATCTTTCCTAGTAGGAGAAGCCCTATATGCATAGCTGATACCCTCAGTTGTTTGCTGATTCAGGTACTTCTTCGCTATTTTTCCTTCTTCGCTCGAGGACGAGCGATGGTTTAATTGGTATCTGATGTAACGACCCGCTTGGTCATTATAGTCTTTCCGGTTCTTTTGACCTTTCCCCAAGCTTTTTTAGCTCACATTTGATCCGAAGGATCAACGACGACACACTTCTCAAGGTGTTAGATTTGATTCGGGTGACTATTTGTGAAATTTGAGCTAAAAGCGAAAAAGAGTTGACTATTGGATAACGGACCTTTTTTTAGAAATTCGTCAATTTTGAGAGGTCCAGATGGTCTTTTAGAACTACTATGTATATTTGGTTTGGTTCTCAAAGCACCCGGGTGCATTTTGGGACTTGGGTTGAAAAGTTAGAATTGAGGTATCGGGGGTTGACTCGGTCAACGAGACCTCTGTTGGGAATTCCGAGGCCACGAGTGCGTTCGTAACGTGGTTTTATATGCGTCTTATGTGGGCCGGTTTGGAGCATATGGTCTCGGTATTAGTTTCAAGATTACGTATCGAGATTGTGCTTATTTCAGAAATTTCGCGCTCGGTGTTCGCCAAGGCGACACCCTTACCGTCCTGAAGGCACCGCCATAGCGAAAGGACGGGCGCTAGGGGCGCTGGCGGTATTTGTAGGCCCGACCGGCCCCCGCGGTCCGGGGGCCTTCGAGGGGTCCCGCTACCATCTACGGGGTTTCCGGGCCCCTTATTTTATTTTTTGTGTATTAAAAACCCTTAGTCTCTCATTTATTGTTTTTCCCAAAATTGAGCTTTTGGGGGCAATTCAATATTCTCATAAAATTCTTTGGGGGTAAGTCCTTTTAATCTCTTTGCTATTCCATTTCCCCAATCATTTTAGAATCCCTTTTCCTTGTTAGTTCATTAAGTAATGGAAATTAAAAGTTGGGTTTTAAAGAATATTCTTTCTAGGCTTCTAAATCATGCTTTTTGGGTTAAACTTTTTTAGGCCTTGAATTGATGATTGAACCCTTTTTTTCAAATTTCTCCCTAATTAAAGGCCAATTTTGGAATCGGTGGGTTTTGGTTTATACCCAAATTTGGGGGTTTTTGCCTTAAAAATCCAAAAATTTAGGAATTGTTGATTATTCTAGCTTGCTAATGATGGAATTTGATCACCTTTAAAAGGGTTTAAATTTTATATTGGGGCCTTTAGATTCCAAATTTCCAATTGTAGTTCATAAACCCTATTCCATAGGTTGGGGGTTTGGTCTTTATAAAAAGGGGTTTTTTTTGAGTTTCCCCCCTTGGGTTCAATTCCATGATTCGAATAGGATTTTTGATTTAAGGCTCAAGGAAAACGAAAAGGCTAAGGAGGCGGTTGGTATATTGTTTTTCGGCCCCCGGTAGGTTATGATTTACCCTATTGGGGGGTTTTGTGTAGCGAAGCATATATTTAGAGACATTGTTTAAAATATGGGGAAACCTTTGGGGGATGAAGTCGGGTTCGATATTGTCATAGGTTGGGCATTTTTGGGGTGATTGGGGCTACCCCCCCCGTTGTGTTGGACTTGATTTTGCTATTGTTGTTTTGGGTTTTAGGCCACGTGGGGATGGGGAACTTGGGGACTATTGTTATACCTCTTCATGATATTAAGTATCTTACTTGTTGACATTTGATACAAGGATAGTGTTTTATTTTCCGGGAGCCTTTTTATGATATTTTTGGCGTACCCCTGCTTGGACTCTGAATTGATCCGACCGTTGATTTTTAAAAATCATGTTTATTGTTAAAATTTATTTATGGGGTTTATAGGGCTTATAGTGTGCTTTCTTCCTATAATTTTTTGGGTTTTTTTTTAAACAAATTTTATCAATGGAAAGCCTATTGATTTGTTTTATTAATCATCAAACAAAGGTAAAAAAAAAGATCCAAAAAAACCAAAAATAGGCAAAAAAAAAAAAGGAAGAAAAAAAATAGTAAAAAAAAAAGGTCCAAAACCAAGGAGATAGGACCGGAGCTTGTTGCATCTTTGAAACCCTTTTTGATATTTCCTTTTTGGGAAAAATTTCCATCCATGTCGCCCCAAAGTTTCCAAAGTTTAAAAATTATAAAAAATTTTCCATGCCCACCCGGGCCCCATTACCTTTTCCCATCATCCTATTTTAAAGTTCTTGATTCCATATTTGGATAAGCTCCGT
>NC_081351.1:48428830-48438277 GCF_029784015.1 Lycium ferocissimum
AGAAGGTACATAGGATAAAGAAATGCAACTCCGTATATCCGAACCGCTGTTTGCCGAGGGCCAATGATATGCATGAAATCGTATATATGCATATATAACGTCGGCCTTCCGTCAGGCATCCCATCGTATCACATCGGCCTCTGTGGGCATAATCATCATCATATGACCAGCTGATCAGGTGGTAGTGCATATAAATGTCGTAACCTTCACTATAACCCATATAGATATAATATAATTATACGCGTATATAACGCCCGTGGGGTCATAGTATATATAGTCAAACCTCTCTATAACAAAGATCGTTGGGTCAGAAGTTTTTTGTAGGCCGTTATAGAGAATTGTTGTTATACACCTATAACAGCATTGACATTTCAATAATATTTTGCTATTATAGGCAAAAAAGAGGCATAAAATCTAATTTTTCATTTTTAATTGCCAAATTTTAAGCTTAATCACACTTTGTATAATGAAGAAAAATCTTTTAATGATGACAATATATATATATATATATATATATATATATATATATATATATATATATATATATTCATATGATATTTTTTGTCATAAATAGCGTATTAAAGGATCAAATATTTGGTCAAAGTCTCTACACTTGTTATTGGTAATCATAGATATTCTATTTTTATAAAGATGGTTAATTATTATATTACCAAAAAAAAGAAGATAGCTGTTATATGGGGGATAGTTTTTCACAACCCAATTTAGCTAAGTCGCGCGGGCACCTACCTTTCCCATCTCGGTAGGCGAACCCTCAACCCAACAATAGTAAAAGCATAGACAAATAATTAAATGAGCGGAAGAGATAAAATCATGTAAATCTGACGATGATAATATAGAAAAGACGCGGAAGTAAGGAAAATACACCCCCAGAGTCTGGTCTAATATATACAAGAGCATCTAACTAGAATCTATAAATCTGGAATATTAATAATACATCAAGTATGAGTATGTATCAGAATAGAAAATAAGACATAAATAAAGAAGAGTCTTCAAGGCGGCGGATGTCTCGTGCTCACCCTGTAGACTCTAAGCAACTCTTAGAGCGACTAACAGCCACGAGAAACAGAGGTAGATCTAACCTGGAATTCTGCATTCATAAAAGAATGCAGCAAGTGCAGGTGTCGCGACCCGACCGGAGGGCCATGACGGGCACCCGGTGCTAACCCACCCGGGCACCCCTTACCGTACATTCACATTCACATCTAGGTGGACCACATGGCCTTCACATGATTTCTATACATCAATAATGCTAATCTCATGTATAACACATTCATATCATCATCAACAACTATGCCCATATCCATATACACAAGCCGACGAGGCTATCAAAATGATGTACAAAATATAAGCCGACAAGGCTAAAGACATCTAACCATACACAACTGTCTACGAGCCTCTAAGAAGAGTATGTAACATCATATAGGCGGGACAGGACCTCGCCATGCCCATAGATATGCACACAAAAGAATAATACCCAAAAGCTGTAGCTCCGGATGAAATGGAGCTCCTCTATGTAGTCCTTGAAAAGAAATCTATAGATCAAGCCTGTCTCCCTGTCCACTTGCGGGCATGATGCAGCGTCCACAAACAAAAGGACGCGCACGAATAATGTGCCGAGTATGTAAAGCATAATCAACATCACAATAGGAGCATAAGAAATAACGTAAGAAGTAGCATAAGATATAGCATAAGATGGGGGAATCAGGAGGTAATAGAGCCATTTGTACCTCTATTGGCCATCATCATATTTACTTACTTGTCTTTCATAGGGACCTTCCATTTCCAATGCTTACTCATGCATATATACATACATATACATATTCGTATTCGTATTTATACCGTATTTGTATCCATATCATACCCGACCATGAAGGTTCGAGGGTTCACATACCCGGTCATGACAAGGCTCGGTGATTATACATACCTGGCCCTACCGAGGCTCAGTGTTATCCGTACCCAACTGCAGTGGTGTGCGCGCGATAGGTATCATACCCGGCCATATAAGCTCGGTGTTACATAATAGTCATACATACTTAGACACGTATACGTAAAAGTCCATAAGTATCATCAATATCATTGCTATCATCGTTTTTCGATACATCTATCCTTAGAGGATCAACTATCATATAAGGGAGGTACTAGTATCGTAAAAGTATCGAGAATCATGAGCTTTGGTAATCTTAGAGATAGAGTCATTTGGAAGACGTTATGGAACTCATGAAAGGATATATATAGCAAAGGAACCATGCCTTAATGAAAGAAGGGTTAGCCTTACATACCTCTTTGTCTTCTTAACTATTTAACGTTCACCGTCGAAGCTTGGACAATCTACATTTAAAAGGATTCATACCATGGTTAAGCCTTAATGATACTCTTAAATTCTAACTAGAATAATTCATGATCTAAGGAAAATTGGGCAGCGTTTCCCCTATTTCGTCAACTTCCACTATATTACAAAATAACTCCCAACAACCACAATAACACCCACAATATCATACTCAAGTAATCACATTCCATTAAGCCTTCAAAATTCATCCTTATGTTCAACTTAGGTGCCGTTTGGCCATAAACATTATTCACTTTTTTCCGGAATTTTTTTCACCTTTTTCACTTTTGGGCGTTTGGCCATAAATATTCCGAATACAACTTGAAGTTGTATTCCGGAATACCAAAAACTCAAAAAACTTGTTTTAAAAAAAATTCACTTTTTTCACTTTTTTACAACTACATTGCACCAGAAACTATAATTTCAAAAATTATGGCCAAACACAACTCCAACTCCAACTCCAACTTCAAAAATTCGAAAAAAAGTGAATTTATTTTTGGTATTTATGGCCAAACGGCACCTTATAGTAACAACTTCACACCCATTCTTAGCATATTTTCATACAATACTTCCTCATCACCATTTATATCTTCCATAACAAGATTATATTCATATAATACTAAGAATCATGACTCAAGTTAGCTTACTACTCAAAAACATCATAAAAGTCACATTTATCCCTCATTTTCTACTTTCCTCTTCTACCCAAGTTGCTCAAAAACCAAGCATTCTTAATAACGTGAAATAAGCATGAAAACTAACCTTTTATTTCATGGGAATGAGATTTGGAGCAGCTATCAACTTATGTGAAAACCCTAGCTTCAATACCCAAGAATCTCTTGTAGTCTACTAACCCTAGGAAGACTTCTAACACATGGCTACCTTGATTCTTGCCTCTTGATCTTTGTTTTCTCTTGGATTGGGGTGGAATAAGCTTAGAGAAGGGTTTAGAGCTCTTAAGACTTGTGGAAAATGCAAAATGAAATAAAAGAACAAGAGTCCTCTATTTATACAAAAATAGAAAAATCAGCCCAATGGACTTATACGGACCACTTATACTGTCTGTATAACATTATACGGTCCGTATAAGTGGACCGTATAACACCTTAAATAAAAGGACCCTTTATATAAATGTCATGTTATATGGAACCTCCTTATACGAACCGTATAAAGTTATACGGACCGTATAAGTTGTCATATAACTCCCAGTTGTGCGAAACTTTCTCTCGTTGATTCGTTTGACTTCTAATCCTCGTGGAATATTCTTGGCACTTACATAATACTTCATTAACCATACAATAGGCCCTATAGCATCCCCTTCCCTCAAGACATCACAAAATAAATATTAGCTCAATTATAGCGAAAACCTTTCCGAACACGACTTATATTTCACTTCCTTCAACAAACTAAATTTCACATATTCGTAAGAGTTCAAAATCTTATGGTATGCATCTAATATCTTCTTTAATTGCGTAAGGATTTCATAATCACCTTATGCTCACATTATCCTATCCACAAGGCAACAAATCAGAAATTTTCGAGGTGTAACATTCTTCCCCCCTTAGGAACATTCGTTCTCGGATGTTAGGTTCTTGGGGATTCTATAAAAATTTTGCCAGAGTTTCCCCTATAATATGGCACTACCATCCTACAACAGCAACCCAAAAATACATCGCCTCACAGGGCTGCAACAACAATATCAATAACCGTGACCACACACGACCAGGAAAACATCAAGGAAAACACTATATACCTGAGGATAATGGCGTCTCTGCCTAAGTCTCATTTGGGGGTGAAAATAGATGCGGGTACCTGAACTTCATGTCTTCTTCGGCTTCCTAGGTCATTTCCTCTCTATTATTATTCCTCCATAAAACTTTAACTGAAGCTACCTCGTTGGTTCTGAGCTTCCGTACTTGCCTATCTAAAATGGCAATAGGGACTTCTTCATAAGTTAATTGTTTGGTAACTTAGACATCATCTATTGGTACAAGTCTAGAAGGATCTCCAATGCACTTACGAAGCATCGATACAAGGAAAACTGGGTGAACTAACTCCAGGTCAGAAGGTAGATCTAATTCGTAAGCACAATTGCCTACCTTGCGTATAATCTCATAAGGTCCAATGTACCGGGGGCTAAGCTTGCCCTTCTTGCCAAATCTCATGGCGCCCTTCATTGGCGACACCTTCAAAAATACCCAATCTTTCACTTGGAACTCTAAGTCCCTTCGACGATTATTTGCATAGGACTTTTGACAACTCTGGGCTGTTAATAGTCTATCCTGTATAAGCTTGACTTTCTCTATAGCTTGCTGGACCAAGTCCGGCCTTATCAATTTGGTCTCTCCTACTTTGAACCACCCAATTAGGGATCTACACTTTCAGCCGTATAAAGCCTCATACGGGGCCATCTGGATACTAGAATGATAGCTATTGTTATAAGCAAATTTAATAAGTGATAAGTGATCATCCCAATTACCTCCAAAATCTAATATGCACGCCCGTAGCATATCCTCAAGGGTCTGAATAGTGTGTTCAGCTTGTCCATCAGTCTGTGGGTGAAATGTTGTGCTAAGATTCACCTGAGTCCCCAAACCCTCTTGGAAATATTTTCAAAAATTGGCTGTAAACTGAGTCCCTCTATCGGAGATAATAGATACTGGAACACCGTGAAGTCGCACCGTCTTTTAACATAAAGCTTTGCATAATCTTCACTACATACGTAGTTCGACCGAAGAAATGAGTCGACTTCGCGAGTCTATCCATAATCACCCATATAGAATCATACTTACGTCGAGAATGGGTTAAGCCTGTAATGAAGTCCATGTTAGTTACTTCCCATTTCCAAGTTGGAATTTCTATAGCTTGCAACAATCCGCCCGGCCTTTGATGCTCAATTTTCACTTACTGGCAATTGGGACATTGAGCTACGAATTCCGCTATATCTTTCTTCATCCTATTCCACTAATATATAGATTTAAGATCATGGTACATTTTCGTTGCTCTACGGGTGAACGGAATAACGGGAACAATGGGCTTCTATCAATATTTAGTGGCGTAATCTACGCAACGTCGGAACACATAACCTGCCTCGGCATCGGAGAACTCCATCTCCAGAAATCTTAAATGATGACTTCTCCTTCTAAAGGAGTGTATTTCTGTAATGAATTAGCATGGTATCTTCGTATTATCGCTCTTTCACCTCCACTACTAGTGACGAGACCACTGAGTTTTGAATGATAGCTTCCATACTGCCTGAGTCCACTACTCGAGCCCCTAGGATAGCTAATTGCTGGAGCCCACGAGCTATCTCTCTTTTCTCCGGCTGTACATTGCATAAACTTCCCATGGATCTACGGCTAAGAGCATCAGCCACAACATTTGCTTTCCCGGGATGATACAGGATGTCAACATCATAGTCTTTCAACAATTCCAACCACCGTCGTTACCGTCAATTCAATTCTTTTTGCTTGAAGATATACTGAAGGCTCTTATGATATGTATAAATATCAATGTGGACGCCATACAAATAATGTCTTCACATATTCAATGCATGAATTACTGCAGCCAATTCAAGATCATGGGTCGGCTAATTCTTCTCATGTTTTCGTAACTGCCTTGAAGCGTACGCAATCACCTTACCATGTTGCATCAACACACAGCCCAATCCAACGCCTGAAGTATCACAATAGATTTCATAACCTTCTGATCCCTTCCGGAAGTGTCGACCAAAGGGCGGTTAGAAGTTAATTCTGTCTTTAGCTCTTGGAAACTACGTTCACAAGCATATGTCCATTGAAACTTAGGCCGATTTCTGGGTCAGCTTGGTGAGTGATGCAGAAATAGAAGAAAAGCCTTCTACAAATCTCCTGTAATATCCTGCTAAGCCCAGAAAACTACGAACTTCCATAGGGGTTGTGGGCCTTGGCCAAGTCTTCACAGCCTCAATCTTTTGGGTATCTACCCGAATACCGTAAATGAAATATGCCCCAAAAGGTCACCGAGTTCAACCAAAACTCACACTAAGAAAATTTGGCAAATAACTCTTGAGTTTGAAGAACTTTAAGAACAGTACGCAAATGATCCGCATGTTCTGTCTCGGACTTGGAATATACCAGGATATCATCGATGAACACAATCATAAATAAATCTAGGAAGGGCCTGAACACATTGTTTATCAAATCCATAAATACTGCCGGTGCATTAGTTATCCCAAATGACATTACCCGGAACTCGAAATGGCCATATGGTCTAAGGCCGTCTTAGAGATATCTTTCTCCCTAACCGCACTTCGATGATACCCATCTCAAATCTATCTTTGAAAACCATTTGGCACCTTGTAATTGATCAAATAAGTTGTCAATCCTTAGGAGTGGATATTTGTTCTTGATCGTCGCTTTATTCAGTTGCCGATAGTGAATGCACATTTGCAAGGAGCCATCTTTCTTCCGGACAAACAACACGGGTCCTCCCCACGGGGAAGAACTAGGTCTAATAAAACCTTTCTCAAGCAAGTCCTTCAATTGCTCCTTCAACTCTTTCAACACTGCGGGAGCCATCCTATAAGGAGGAATAGATATGGGCTTTGTATCCGGTAGCACATCTATAGCAAAATAAATCTCCCGCTCCGAGAGGCTCGGGAAGCTCTTCCGGAATACATCCAGGAACTCACTCACCACGGGGACAAGATCGAAGAGTTGGCGATTCACATCTTGGACCCGGAACTAGATGGACCAACCTTTTATGATCATTTTCTTGCCTTAAAAATAGAAATAAACCTACCTTTCGGGACGCCGCATTTCCTTTCCACTCCAAGGGCCGGTTCTCCCCGGGCCGGAAAAACATTTTCATTCTACAATCAACATTGGCATCGCAAGAAGCCAACTAATCCATGCCCATGATAACATCAAAGTCCACCATCTTTAACTCACGTAAATCAACCATAGTACGATGGTCACAAATCATAACTACACAATTTCTATACACTTGACTATCTATTAGCGGTTCACCAACGGGTGTCGATACCTCAAAAGGTTTAATTGACACCGGTTTGACCCCAAATTGACTTGCAATATACGGAGTAACATATGACAATGTGGAGCCCGGATCTATCAAAGAATATACATCATGAGAAAGTACTGATAATATACCTGTGACGACATTAGGGGAAGACTCAAGATCATGGTGTCCCGCCAAAGCGTAAATACGACGCCGAGGACCACTAGAACCCGGGCTCTCCCTCCGACTCTACCATGACCGACCGGCGCATGTGAACCCCGGCCCCATAGGTGTATCGATGATGAAGACCCAAACCGCCGACCTCCGAAGGGTCGGGCCCTACCCTCGCTACCAACCGAGGGCAACCACGCATGATAGCCTCGGCCGACCGCGTGACGAAGAAACCTCTGAGCCTAGTAAAATCATATCATATAATATCACATCACCCGGAACCATTTCCCATCGGGCATTTAAAACATTTTCTCTTATAGATACCATAAGTCTTTTATTAATCAGTTCCAAACCATTTCCATTATGTATGAATATATGAATGCATAAATGCTAAATTAATGCAATAGATGCCAACAAATAATACATCAACTGCATGAAGGATTCAAAAAAGCTCTCAACATAAACCCTAAAAAATAACCCTAAACCCTAGTGGTTGACGTCGGCATGGCTACGGCCACCGCCGGTGCATGGCCACCCCTACCTAGGGGTGACCAAAGATCGGCTTCCAGAAGAACCACCACCGAAACATCTATATGCCCAAATATTAAACCCTTTGATTGAAACAACCACTATAAAACCTAGAGAAACCTAACGTATATGCGTGGCGAGCCCATGGTGTTGTGGGATGAAGCGGAAGTGAATGCAATGATAATACAAGAGAAGCTTCAATACGTAGTGATAGGTAAGTTCTCATATGGATGGCCTGAACTTAGAGAACTACGCAAAATAATCCCTCTTCAATGCGAGATAAAATGCGAAAGTGCCCCATTGGATACTGTGAACGACATCTTCTCCTCATATTATCATCCACGGAAGACTATATTCATGTAAGGTCCAAACTCGCGTACTACTTGAAGGCTAAGGATGGTTTCTACCAGATGAAAGTGCAAAAATGGGAACCTTGGTTCCATCCGGAATATGAAACCTCGACTGCCCTTTCATGGATATCTTTTCCTTCATTAGCTCCTAACTTTTTCGAAGGAGTCTCTTTTACAATGGCTAAAGCTTTGGGGAAACCTTTACATGTTGATATGGCAACAAAGAACAAGTCTAGACCTAGTTGTGCAAAGGTGATGGTAGAGGTTGATTTGTTAAAAGACTTCCTAAAGAATTAATGTTGGTATGAAAAGGTCGAACTGAGAGATCATTGCAAACTAGATTGATATTAAATATGATTAAATGCCAAAGTATTGTAAATTATGCAGACTAAAGAGGCACAATGAGAAGGAATGCTTTGTACTTCATCCATTTAAAACCAAAGAAATGAGAGTAAGGATGAAGAACATGCAGAGACAAGTTTTACTGATGCAAATATGAAACAACGTGGGCAGGTTGCAACGGATGCTACATGCACAAATCTTGTGTTGGATAAAGGGAAGAAAGCAATGAATAATGAAGTACCAGCAAAAGATACTTGGAATCATGGCAAGAGGAAGAATGAAAGGGCACAGAAGAGGAAACAAGAGAATATGAACAAGAAGGTGGAGCATGAAGGAGTGATCAATGGTTGGGAGATAGTAAAGGATAAAAGAATCAATAATTCTCAGGTGCGATGATGTTGGTAAGGATGTGCAAATTAATAATTCTTTTATTCTTGATGAACAAAATGAAAAGGAAATCAACTTGGAGGAAATGGAGAAACAAGACAAAGAAAACCAAGGTAAAAAGAATCAACAAAACCTTTGGTAGAAAAATCTTTTGGTAAGCAAGCAAAAGTAGTGTTCCTTCAAGATCAATGAACTGTCGGAAAAGTATATAGAAAATCAAGGAGGTTCTAATAGTTGATGAAGATAGAAGTAATGGCTCAAAGATCAATGAGGAGGAGACAATACCGAGCAACTAAAAGATCGGAAGTCATCAATAATACCTGC
>NC_081351.1:48438377-48562748 GCF_029784015.1 Lycium ferocissimum
GATACGACCCTTTATTATAATATTTTCATGTATATACAAGCACGTGTGAATTTTATTAAATACGATAGTAGAAATTTAGAAGCCGATTAATCAGTATGTATAAATAAATTGTTTTTACACATGCGTGTCCGTCGTTCGGGAACCCGTGAGGCGAAATGGAAGTTAAACCTCATGATAGAAACCAAGCATTTAAGTCGTCGAATGTATATGCGTGGCCGCGAGCGTGTATGTTGTGTTAGAAATAATGAATTAATTATAATTAGCATGTTTTGATTGTTGTAAGGTGTGAAGAAAAGAATGAAAATCATCTTTGAGCTGGTGGTACTGGTGTTGGCCGAATGGCACTCATGGGATTGAAAATGAACGAATTGTCGTTAGTATTTTCGTTGTCGTCGTTATGGATTCCATGATGAAAAATGCAAGTTTAATGACTCAAAGTGGTGTTGTGTCAAGTATGGTTGGATTTGGAAGTTAACGTGAATTTTATGTAATTTTTGTATTTATGAGAATCGTATTGTTAACGTGTGGAGTAATGGTGTAAATTATGAATTTGGAAGAGAAGAATGTGTTTGCGTGTTGTTCTCGCTCTGGGGAGGAAATTCGAAGTAGTTGAGCCTTGTTTGGGTTGTTTGGAAAATTGTGTGAATTGCTTAGAACGTTCTCGAATATTGTCCGAATGGCTTTGGCTTAGTCATCGAATGAATAAAGGTTGATGTTAGTTTGAATATAAGTAGTCGTAACGGAAATAATGAATCTTGTCGATTATGTAGAAAGAGTGTTTAATGTTAGAATGCACTTTTAAATTGATTGTTGACCGTTTAGCTTGGTTGTCAAGTTGGTTGTTGTTGAAATTGGCCGTAGGTGAATCTTCGGGTCGGTGTATTTGGCTGGGGAAATGCCGCCCAAATTTCTGTGAGAATTTGGTGGTTGTTGGAATTGGGTTCCTAAATGCCTTTCGCTAACGTTTAATATTTAATAACGTATTGTAGATCTTGGAAAGTCCACGACGTAAGTTGGGATCGGTTTGGAGAGCGAACGAGGTATGTAAAGCTCACCCTTTCTTTCTTTGGCATGTCGTAGACGTAAGATGAATATCACTGCCCCATTGAGGAGCGGCTTGTTGCGTTGGAAACTAGACTTCCCGAACTTCACTTTAGACTTTTGTTCCACTTTAAACTCTTACTATACTAAAAGATATTCTTTCTCCCGTTAGACCAAACAACTTCCGTACCAAACCTTGCCTAACTTTCCTTCAAAGCCTCAGAAGCTTAATCTCCTTAGTTCACTTATTTTCCAGTCCTTCCATAACCGGTTACGCGAACTCGGACTCTTATAATTGTAAAACGAGCATCTATGATCTTGCATCTTCTCGATAATAACTCCGATGTCTGCAGTTAAATAGCTAACACCTAGCAAATCTCACGTACATAAACTACGAGGCGTAATAATCATTTTTGTCATTGAGGAACCTCTATGCTGGACTTTCCCCAAACAAGGTCTTATAAGCTTTCTCATCTACTGCCCCATGGCTCGCTTGTTGGTTTCACACTCCGCATTCACTCTTTATTCATATAGAACATGTCACATCTTTAGTCGTTTCCTCGCTTATACTTTGTATTACGTTCTTGTTACGTTCATTATACCCCCGATCATAATAAACTCTATAGAGTGACACTTCTTGATCTCATTCGCAATTCCGCTTATAAAATAGAATAAACCTCGTGGCAAGCATACTTAACCTCATACTCTTTACGATCACCTATTACACTTACCACGTAAGTTATCTCACCAATGTATTCACATTCATTATAACCCTTCATATTCGTACCTCTGTCTCCGTGATGCTGTTACTTTAATTTGCTAATAGACTTGTCGTATTTTACTTGTGCTTATCCATCCAATCAATACTTAAGATCACACTCTATTGGAGTTACCCTTTCTCTTCTATGTCATGTTTTAGTACTACTAGTCTCCCTAATTTACTCTAGTATTTCTCTTTACCATATCAATGTCGATCTTATAATTACCGCTATTATCAAGTCAACAACATTTAACTCATCTCCTTTAAATTCTAGGAAAATTTCGACAGGGTTTCCTCTATATTTCTTACTATCCAAAATCTGCACGCAGCAACGACTAACAATGCCCCACCAAGCTAATATATACATATGACATACCTCAGCCACACATGGCTCCCAATTTCAAGTGAAAGTACAAAGATGTCGAAACTCACCTCATATATCACACCTCGAGGTGTACCTGATCCTTTAGCGATCTGCCTTGTTATACCTTCCTATTTACTTTCCCTTTCATTCTTAAGCTTTACATCTCAATCATACCTCAATATTCTTACCTTACCCGACATGCATCTTTCGTACCGATGCTTACCTTTGTACTAATTCATTCAATTTGTTTAATTCACAAACTTATAATAATTTATCATTAAGAGATACATTTAAGCAATTCCTACGTTGTACTTACAATCGATTTACCTCTACGACAACCAATCCATTATCATATAAAAACATATTCAGCTAACGTAGCCTCAACGAAGTAACTTACCTCTGTAACTTCCAATATCATCACTCACTTCCTTCCGTCAATACTGTTCTTCTGTTGAAATCAAGGGTTAGTATAAGGAATCTCATTTCCTATGACTTAGCTCTATCGCACGATCTTATGAAGAAAGAAGGTCATTCATTCCTAAAATGCCCGCAGCCTCTTGTTTATAAGTGTGACGTGCAACACACCCATAACCAAGACTGCGGACACGGCTCGTAGACACACCCTAGATAGAATGCGTTTGCGATACCACTTTTGTCACGACCAAACCGAGGGCGCGACGGTCACCGGTCTTGCTAACCCACCCGGGCACCTCTTATCATACTTTCACATTTACATCTAGGTGAGCCACATAGCTAAATCATACTTTCCATCCATTATTCATACTAATTCCATTAGGCAACAATTCATTTATATCATCATCGACAACTATGCCCACAACAATGTACATAAGCCGACGAGGCCAACAAAATGATATCCAAAATATGGGCGAGCAAGGCCAAATACATCTAACCATATACACATGTCTACCCTCTAAGGAGAGTATGTCATATATATAGGCGGGACGGACCCCGCCATGCCCATAAATATGTACACAAAATTATAAATACCAAAAAGTCGTAGCTCAAGGAAATGGAGCTCCGCTATGTAGTCCCTGAGTAATAAAGCTATGGATCAAGTCTGTCTCTCTGGCCACCTGCGGGCACGACGCAGCGTCTACAAACAAAAGGACATCAGTACGAAGAATGTACTGAGTATGTAAAGCATGATCAACATCATTATAAAGTCATAATAGACAACATAAGAAATAGCATAGGATGGGAGATAGTAGTATCATCGTCATAAACACTTACTTGCTTTTCATAGGGACTTCCCATTTCTAATGCGTGATTGTGTACATACGTCCATACCCGTATCCGAACTCGTTTACATTCCATATCCATATTCGTATTCGTAGTCATATTTCCATTCATACTCGTATTCATTTACATATTCATATCATAGACATCTCATATACATATCATATACATAGCATTTACATAGCATACCCAACCATGAAGGTTCGGTGTTTCGCGTGTCACACCCTAATTTCCGACAGGGTGTGATGGGCACCCGGCCCTTACTTAAGGCCGAACGAACCCGCTGACTCACGTAATACTCATAACCATACTGGGCCCACAAAACATGACATAAGTACATAATGAAATTTTTTTTTTGAAAACAAACATGTCTTTCATCTTTGTCAAATCAAACAAAACTAGCATCGTATGAAATCTGTAAACGAATGAAATTCGTAACAGAATGCATAATAATACATCGCTTACACATAAGTTTAAAACTGACATATCATACACACGACAACGTGCCGCAAAGTCTCTACCATAACCCGGATACCATACAAAAGCACTCGGACTCGGCAGCGCTCTGGAGGGAATGGAGCCCGCCAATCCAGCTGGAACATCTTCTGCTAACGTCATCTACTCATCTGAGGGTACCTGCGCGGCATGAAACGCAGCCCCCGAAGAAAGGGGGTCAGTACGGAATATGTACTGAGCATGTAAAGCATGAAATACAGAAAACGAAGTCATAACCGAAGTACGGAGTACAGAAAGGGAGCACAATAGCCAAAATACCAAAGTGCTTGCATCTGACATACAAATCATACATAAGAGGTACAGAAGACAAATATGATAATCAAAATGCCAAAATGCTTCGCTTTCTCTGAAAAACATTTCTGTCTCATACATACGGAAAATCAAACATATTATATGAGCTGACATTAACCGATGTGGGATTCGCCTAAACCGATTGTGAATTTGCCTACCATCGGGTTTGCCCACCACCGGATTACGATATCAACCGATCATAATCCGACCGTCAAAATCACATATCATATGCACACATATCATGTCCCGGCCCTCCAGTGAGGGACTCGCAAATAAGATCATGCCAATGTCATATATACACAACCGCGGTCAAATAACCCAATGTCACATATACACGTACCATACGAATACCCGGCGGCAATATCACATATACACATACCGCGGCCAAATACCCAGCGGCAATATCACATATACACATACCGCGGCCAAATACCCAGCGGCAATATCACATATACACATACCGCGGCCAAATACCCAGCGGCAATATCACTCGGGAACATATCAAACCGAACTTCAGAAACTATAGTCACGTATCAAAATCACATACATAAAAATCCTTATTTCAAACTCAACCGATAAATAAGTAATCATCCTCGGGGGTCGGAAGGATGGTCATATTAAATTCTTTCAAAAATAGGTCGTTAGAACCAAACATAGAAAGTCGCGGGACCCACGGACGAGCGTCAACCCAATCCGGGCCCGCCTATGAAAATTAAAGGCATTACTCGTCATGAAACCATTTGCGAAGATATCAAAGCGATCCGAGCCCTTTCTTGAAAGTTACGGGCGTTCGTAGTTCGGAATCGTTTAGGAACAAAATTCTTTTGAAAACAAAACTTTTTATGCAACTTTGGAAATTTAGTCATACAAAAGACATAAGGACCATAATTCGACTACAATAAGAAATAGTATAAACGGACTGTCATTTGAAAGTCGGGACAAAAGTTATATCAAACATCTTTCGGACGTCACCCGGAAACATATCAAACATCATAAATATATCAAAGGACCATAGTTATACGTCAAACCAATCCGAGTCCGCCTCGGAAAGTTACGAACGTTACTCACTTTTAGGACTTTTTACGAACAAATCAAAGCAATCCGGTTCTGTCTATGAAAGTTACGGACATTTTTAGACATAAGATCCCTTCGGAACAAACCGTATACATAGCATTTCAAATCCAATCGCATCAAAGACATACGGTCCATAGCTTGACCACATTAAGGATGCCAACATCAAGAAGCAAATACGAATCATAAACATGTTCGGATTTTAGGAATAGAATTACCCCCAAGGCTCATAACATATCACAACTTACTTGCGTCTAGGACATGCCAAAAGGAAAGAAGGATAAGCTTCACATACCTCGATTGCTTCCTAAGCTAATCCAAACTCAAGTCTCGGCTTCTCAAAATCTACAACACGTCATTAGACACCAAGCATTAGTTATAGTCACTTAGAAATTCAATTCCAAACTGACACCTTATTTACAAAAATTCCGGCAGCATCTCCCCTATAAATCCGACGCCCCCGAGAATTCAACTCGGCCAATATCAACAACAACCATACCAACAATCATAATGACAATATCCATAAGTGATTCAAAACACATTCTATCATTAATAATTCCTTTCTACACAATTCGACGATATTTCGTTCATATTCAAATAACTACACACGATCGATTCAACACCAATGCTCACATACTCAATTACTCATCCACAACCATTTGAACATGATTTAAGAACATTCCAAACAATCCATACAATATTCAAGACAATCCAACCCATGTGTCATGGAACCCGAAATCACTAATTTCCATAGGGACAACAACGATACATTTCTTTCTTCCGAATTCATAAACTATATTAACAATCCGCATGCTAACGATCATCATTCTCACGAACACAAGAATCTATATTAAAATCATATTAATCTCCAAAACGGCCCACAACAAATTCACCTTCAACATGAACCATTAAACTCTCATTACCTTCATAAAATACATAACAACAATAACAAACACTAAATAAGATTAATTCTTCACTCCTACATAACCTTATACATACACGGCCAAGCACACACAACACCATATTTTTATGAACTTCACTCATTTCCATATATCACAACACGTACCAATCACCCACAACACATGAAAGGAGATGGAATCCTTACCGTTTCCCTTCAATTCCTCTTCTCGGCTAGAAGTGGTCATAGCAACAACGAGTGATTTTCTTGTTCCAACAACTACTCCACGTCGTAAGGGCCTTCCAATTAGTAGAAAACTAGAAGAAAAATAATTTTTCCATGATTAACTCCATAGGGCGAGTTCGGCCGACCCTCTTTGGCCGTTCTCTCCTTCTTTTTTTTCTTCATTTTTCTTGAAATTTCTAGGAGATGAAATGGTGAGTTATGTCCCATGTTATTCATTCATATATATATATATATATATATATATATATATATATATATATATATATATATATATATATACACATGGTAGGTCATGTGCCTTCATTTTTCTCCAATTTTCTAGACCTTTCTTTAAATTATAAAAGATGAATAATTTGACTTGGTCATCCATAATATATGTTTGGCCCTTACAAATGTAAAATGAACACATGTACCATTCCATGTCTTGAAATTATTGGCCACCCTTGGTGGGGCCACGACCACTTGGCCATTTTTGGCTACTTCATGAAATAATCTTCCAACTTTTATTCTCTAATTTTCCTTATTCCAATTTTGCCCTTAATACTCCATACCACTAAAAGATGAACATACGACTTGTGCGTTAAACGAAACCAACAAAATAGGAAATTAAAAGTCTTGTCCATAACATCGCACCAACTTAAAATATTCCAACGTACAAAGTACGGGTATAACATCACGTACCCGACCATGGCTAGGCTCGGTGATTATACATACACAGCCCCTACCAGGCTCGGGGTTACACATACCTAGCCACCACGAGGCTCGGGGTTATCCGTGCCAATACGGAAGGTGCGCGCGCGCGTAACATAAATATATATATATACTACCCGGCCATATAAGATTGGGGTTCCATAATAGTAATACATACACATATATACATAAAATCTCATAAGCATCTTTAGCATCATTACTATCGTCGTTCATTACATCTATCCCTAGAGGATTACTCTAAATCATATAAGGAATTTAGTACAATCGTAACATATCGAGAATCATGAGCTTAGTAGCTTTTAAAGATAGAATCATTTGGAAGACATCATAGGCTCATAGAAGAATAGATATTTGGCCAAAGAACCATGCCTTATGAAAGAAGGGTTAGCCTTACATACCTCTTCGTTCAACTATTCTATCACTTGCATGTTCTCCTTCAAGGCTCACGTTTCTACCTTCATTAGAGTTATATTATCATTAAAAAATCGATAGCTTAGCATACATGACTAAAGCTAGAAAGAAAATTGGACACATCTCCTTTATTTATACGACTTCCTCCATATCATATATCAACTCCCAAACATCAATAATAACATTCTCAACATCATAACAATAGTCTTTATTCACCTACATTATCCATATTCCTCCATTCACTTCCAATCATCCATATCCATGGTCATAGCACACTATTACATTCATTCATATACAATGTCTATCCCATATTCTTAACATCATTTATAACATAACCATAATCACAACATATCATGAATCATGTCTCAATCCAACTATTACTCAAAAATGACATTATTCCCACATTCATGACCCATTTTCTATATTCTTCTACAACCCAAGTGTTTCAACTTCTCAATACCTTAAACAACATGTAAATGCCACAAAACTTACCTTAGATAGTGTAGGAATGACCCTTGGGTGGAAACACTTCACTTGAGCAAAACCCCAGTTTCACCTTCACTTGGATTCCTTGTCTTGGATGAACTTTAATGGGTTTCTTACACTTGATTCTCTTGGTTTGATGAAGTTGATCACTAATATCTCTTGAATTCTTGTGGGAGAATGGTGGATAAATTTTCTATAGAGTTCTTAGAGAGAAGGGGAGTGAAGGGGAAATGAAATGAAATAAACTTGGACCCCTTATTAATAATACAAAATCTGTCCCGCTTAGATTTCACGGACCAACATACGGTCTGTATAAATTATACGGACCGTATGTTTGGTCGTACTTTTGGCCCAGTGAGGGGTGTTAATGCAGGGCTGAATATGCGGCCAAACATACGGCGGTATATTTTATACGACGATATGTTGAACCGTATAATACCTAGTTTCTCTGAACTCATTCTCGTCGACTCGTTTGATCTCCAATCCTTATGGAACCTTCTTAACACTTGTTTAGCACCTTATTAACAATCTAAGGGACGCTATAACTCTTCTCCAAAGCATCATTAAATCATCATTAACTTGTTACTCATAAATCCTTTCCGATACATATCGTATGCCTTGCCTTCTCTTGGCAAACTTTCTCCTCTTACCTCGAATGTCTTTGAAATCTCAATTAGGGTCATCAAATGTCATTCCTTACTTATTTCAATACCGTATACTTTGCTCTCTTTGTTAGTATATTCACTGTGCATTAACAGAAAATTTTTTGAGATGTAACATCAAAGATACGAATATCCCTACACTGTCTAGGAATTGAGTCTTTGGAGTTCGTTTATTCTTGGGTTCGTTTATATAATAAGGATCTTCATCACTATCATAATCATCACCACTATCATGTCTCACTTTGAATGATCCATAACATAAACTAAGGCTATATGGTATATAACACACTCAGACATAAACTGAGGCCATATGTTATATAGCATGCTCAGACATAAGCTAAGGTCATATGTTATATAGCACGCTCAGACATAAGCTGAGGCCATATATTATATAGCACGCTCAGTAACGTCATGAAATCATCTAGAAACTTAGGCTTGAAAATCTCTAGGATTGGAGTCATCGTAAGATTCTTCAGAAACTATAGACACGGCATTTCTAAGAGTAAAAATATTATGGATGTCATGTATAGAATCAAAACATAGGAATCATGCCTTTGAAAAGAAAGAACAAGCCTTAACATGCAGGCTAGAGCTTTCTCGACTTTCTAACCTACCTCACTGTCTTGAAATCTACATATAAAACCATTCATACTATTGTTAGGCCCGTTGTTATATACTTATCCTAAGCGCGAATAAATCTTTCTAGAATGCCGAAATTTTGGCGGCATCTCCTGCATTTATATGCCTAGCCCAAAATTCAATTAAAATGACCAACAACAACAACAATACCAACATCAACAACAATATTATCAATACCAAAATATTCCATAAACATCACCGATGTTTTATCTAATTCTCGACCCATAAATTCATTATACGCTCATTTAGTAACTTTTCCTCTGTAGATAAGCTTAAATCAATACTAATAAGGAAAGATTTATACCTTTCACCAACTAGAATTGCAATATCTTCAATCATCACCTTGAATCCAAGCCAATTTTCGCCGCAATTCGATATTATAATCGCAGCTATGTGTTGTCCGAACTTAAATTCAGAGATTTCACTTAATTTGCGTTAAAATCTAGTGGATGGAAGTTGGGAGAATTTTCTAGAAGATTTGGGAAATATTTGGAGAATTCTTAGCTGAAAATGAGGTTTAGGATCAGATTTGATCCTTAAATAGTGGGTCAAATTCGGGGTCTTTGTAGCCTTTGTAGAAGTCGTCTTTGTCGCGACCTTTTGTAGCTGTCCGGTTACTATAGCGAGCGTTTACCTTTCTGTCGACCAAACTTGTAACGTCCATAATTCTCTACTTAGATGTAGTATCGACGAGTGGTTTGTTGCACTGGAAACTAGACACGACGAACTTTATTTTAGGCTTTTACTTTGCTTCAAAACTCCTCATATACTAAAAGATAATCTTTTTCCAAGTTGGGCCAAAATTACCCCTCATATTCTCTTCCATGTTCCAACAAATTTAATTTCCTTAATTCACTTGCCATGATCCTTCCATAGCTTACTATATGCACTTAAACCCTTATAACCATAACTTAAACACATATAAGCTCACATACCTCCTGAAAGGTAGCTCGAATCTCAACATACGAAATTACGGGGTGTAACAAACATTATTCTGCAACACATCCAATTCATCAACAATGCAACATTACAACATATTCACTATCAAATTCAAAGTACTTCTAAATATCCTTAAAACTACATTCAAACACTTAAACATCGTAAAGTTAAACAACCATAAACTACTTTCTACAATCAAATTCACCTTCAAAAGTGCATCTAATTCGAATTAAAACTGTTACACCTTGGAAATTTCCCGTTAACGTACAGTGAATCGACTAACGAAGAGCACGACGTATACAATGTTTTGATAAGTAAGAAATAGCACTTGATGATCCTAATCGAAATTTCAAAGACATTCGAGGTAGGATAAGAAAGTTGTTAAGGAAAGCAAGGTATGTATTGTGTGTCGGGCAAGATTTACGAATATTGAATTAATGAGAGCTTAATGATGTTTCAGAGAAGAGATATAACGTCCCTTAGATTGGTAATGAGGTGTTAAAAAAGTGTCAAGAAGGTTCCATAAGGATTGGAGATCAAACGAGTCAACGGGAATGAGTTCGGAAGAACTGGGCATTATACCGCCCAACATACTGGTCGTATAATTTATACTGGCCGTATGTCTGGCCGTATAATCAACCCAGAATGGTACACCTCCTTTGGACCAGATCTACGGCCAGACATACGGTCAGTATAATTTATACGGACCGTATGTTGGTCCGTAGAATCCGGTCGGGACAGATTTTAAATGTTGATATAAGGACCTCTCTCTCATTTATTTCATTTCATTTCTCTTCTTCACAACTGAAGAACCCTCTAGAATCCTCTCCACTCTTCATCCACAAGAACCCAAAGGAAATTGATGATCAACTTCATCAAACCAACAAAAACCAAGTGTATGAAACACATCAAAGTTCATCCAAGCCAAGAAATTCTAAGAGAAGTGAACTAGGGTTTTGGTGCAAGAGAAGTATTTTCACTCAAGGCTTATTTTTCCATTATCTAAGGTAAGATTTATGGTGTTTTCATGTTGTTTAAGGTATTGAGAAGTTGAAACACTTGGATTGTAGAAGAATATAGAAAATGGGCCATGAATGTGAGAATAGTGTCCTTTTTGAGTAAAGGCTTGGATTGGGTCATGATTATCAATATGTTGTGATTGTAAGTATGTTATGAATGACATTTAGAACATGGGATAAGCATTATATGTGAGAGAACGTAATAGTGAACTACGACCATGATTATGGAGAAATTGAAGCGAAATTGAGAAATGTGGATAATGTAAATGAATGATGATTGTTGCTTACGATATTGTGAATGTTGTTATCGATGTTTGGGAGTTGATATGGAATATGGGGAAAGTTGTATAAACAAAGGAAATGCTGCCCGATTTTCTCTAGCTTTAGTAAGCACGTTCTTATAATCGTTTAGCTAATGTAATACGAATTCTCTTGAAGGTAAAAACGTGGGCATTGAAGGAGAACGAGCAAGCGATAGAATAGTTAAACGAAAAAGGTATGTGAGGCTAGTCCTTTCTTCTAAGGCATGAATCCTATGGCATGATTTTCCCTCCTTCTCTATGAATCTCCTACATTCCGGGAAACTAAGAGTCTATGTTCATAAATAGCCATATGAGATAAGAGATACATTATGAGCACGGTAATGATGATGATGAGCTTAAGTCTAAAGATTCTAGAGTTCATGATATGATGTTCCTATAAAGCTAATGATGCTATCTATAATCCATTGATGTTGTTTATTGTATACACTCACCTTATATGTTAATTCCTTCAAGGTGAGACAGAAAGCTTATGAATGTTCCATAATGGAATCGGGGGTTACGACCTTATGTCACACCGATAAAGTATAGTTGTCTTTAAGTCTCTATGCATGCATTATAATGAGTATATGATGATGATGTTACAACGCCTATATGGCAGGCGAACACCGCTAAGGCGGGCGGCGTATACACCATATCTAGATGGCATGGGCGGACACCTGTTAGTGGGCGGCATGAGATGGTACCCGGACGCGGGAGGGCACGAGACGCTTGACTAATGATTATCGCACCGTACTTATATGGTCGGGCGGCATACATATATGCATGCATGATATGATGATGATTATAAAGTAAGCCAGCATGCATTATATCATTTATAATTGACAGTCAGTTACAGATTGCTCCTCATTTAATGCTTCCTTATTTCATTGATGTATCATTATTGTTTATGCCTTACATACTCAGTACAATGTTCGGCGTCCGTTTTCTTTGGATGTTGTGTTCATGCCCACGGGTAGACAAGGAGGTGATCCGGACTAAGTAGGAGCTATTGGCGGAGCTTGAGAGCACTCCATTGTTTACAGTGCCATTGATTATTCTTGTGTGTATATATATGTTTTGGGCATGACGGGGTCCTGTCCCATCCCTATGTCTAGTACTCTAGTAGAGGCTCGTAGATACGTATGTGTGGGTAGTATGGTCTCACAGTTTCTCATCGTATGTATATATATATATAATTTTGACAGCCAAAGGGCTTATGTATATAAAGGTAAATATGTTTCAAATGAAAATAGTTTTCCTATGATCATGAGCATAAGAAATATGAATGAACGCAGAATGAGTAATAGAATGAGTGGTGCTCGGTGGTTAGCCCCGGGTACCCGTCATGGCCCTAGCCAGGTCGTGACAAAAACTATAATCAAATATCATATACATATCCAAGAAAACATAGCAATATTAGAATCTAAAAGTGTCAATGTTGGGTGTTAGAGACATGATCCGATTCCTCCCCACTATCCTCATCAACTAGAGCATGAGCTACGTTGTCCTGTGACCTACGTCGTCTACTGGACTGTGACCTACGAGCATCCTCGGGCCATGGGGGAATATGAGAGGGCCCCGAATTGAGTAAGCTTTCTATTTGGGCCTGCATATGCAACATCCTTGCCTCCTTGGCCCTAAGTGTACTTGTTAGTTGAGTAACTACGCTTCCATTTCTTGGTACTCCTTGGGATCCACTACTCCGCCGGGAAGTAGCACCTACGCCTTGAAGGAACGACGAAAAATTGATGACGGGCTCGGATTAGGCATCCCGCCGTATCCCGTACATTGTCGGGGGGAGCTACCTTCTCCGTCCGCTCGAATCCAATTATCTCATTGGTCATCGACGTCCTGACTGGCTGATTGGCATAGTATTCCAACTTGTGTTGTTGAAACTCGATCTGAAATTGAAGGATACAATGTCAATAGGTAAATTTAGTTAAAACAAAAGTAGTTATTATTGTCAGTTAATGACTTACATAGGTTTGCTGAGCCCTTGGCTCAATCCATTGGTCCGTACCATCGGCGTTCTTCGCCTTTCTCGTGTGAGTAATCTTGAAGACTTCATATTGAGGTACTTCCTGACCCCTCTCGAGCGTCTACAAACCAATCAAGATTAACAACTAATTTCATATCCAAACGAGCCACAAGTAAAAATGAAATATGGGAGATATTACTATGTTAAGAAATCCAGCAACACAATCTTTTGACCAATTCCAAGCTGATGTGATATTTCCCTTATTTACTAACGGCTGGAGTGCACAACTTTACACGAAAAGCAAAATTAAATCATTTTGCAAATTACAAGGACAATTTTGAACCTTTTTCTTTTTCTAGTTCGTTCTCTGTTTGTTACTCCTATTACAATATTTCTAGTTACCATGAATTTGTGTATGAATTTCTAAGTCTCATTGATTTTCAAAGTAAATTTAGCAACTTCTAGTTCGTTTATGTAGTAGGCCGCTTGGTATATGTTTTGGCTGATCAAGATTTGCCAAGGCCATATTTTAGCAACAAATAGGATATCTTTTGGTTTGTTAATTGTTCTTTGATATTCTTTTCTTTATAAGTTTTTTAATGCCTAACTAAGAATATCTCTTTTTTAAATTGTAGGAATCAAGACCATGGGCAACTAGTTCAATTGGAAAGATAAAGAGCCTAATGTAAGTTCGGTTCATGTGATCTAGACACTTTTATGAAAAGTGATTGGTCTCGAAGCACAACTTGAAGATTGTTATACGAAAGAAAAGCAATTGGAGAAGAAGTTTAATGTCATGGTTCATGTGATCCGTACACTTCCATGAAAAGTAGTCGTTTTATGTTTTATTACACTCGCTTTGAACATCTTGTATTAAACACGTCTTGTATGCTTGTTAAGTGTAATGAAAAGTACTCAGAATTGCCTAAGACCATTTGTTTTTCTTCTTTTTCCCACCTTGAGCATTTAAACACTTCCAAAACGGAACTGACAAAACTTGATGCAGAAGTGAAAGGTGCAATGTTAGTGGTGAAATTTGATTCAAACAAAAGTAGTTATGTTGTTGTGGTTGATGACTTTGTAGCAGGTTTAAGAACTGCAAAACAATCTCAATGCTGTTAGTACCATCGGCATTCTTCGCCTTCCTCGTGTGAGTAATCTTGAAGACTTCATCTTGAGGTACTTCCTGACCCCTCTCGAGCGTCTACAAATAAATCAAGATTAACAACTAATTTCATATCCAAACGAGCCACAAGTAAAAATGAAATATGGGATGGTTCCAGAGTAAAGGGTTGTAGGCAGTGGCATTAGCATGGTACCAAAAAGATACATTCAACAACCAAAGAGAGAATTGACAACAAAATCATTAATTCAAATGATCAACTATTGGCCATTGATTTATCAAATTACACGGACACGAGCATGATCAAGTGGCGGGAGCTATTTCATTGGATGCAGACACTTGGTTTATTTCAAGTGGTTAATCATGGTGTCACTTTGGAATTGTTTGGAATCTCTTAAAGCTTTAGCCCATAATTTCTTTGCTCAACCTCCTATGAGAAAGGCTGTTATCTTACAGGAGTGAGTCCAAGTCCTTTTGTAAAGTATGGGACTAGCTAAGAGAATTTGTTTTTTTTTCCCCACATTCAGCATTTAAAGACTTCAAATCAGTAACAAACCAGCAAAGCAAAGGTCTATCCTTTTATAATTAAAGAAAGCTAGTGATTAGTATACAAATTAAAGCATGCCAACAAGTTTAGTGAAGTTAGTGAAGGAAGGAAAACCATGGAGAAAATGCAACTTTGTTTTTACTTAGCGAAGTTATTTTGGTTAAAAACCTTCAGTTCTTGTTGAGGAAAGCTCGAGAATCTCTGAGCCATTTTAAATTGTGGAATCAAGACCTTTGCCACTATTGTCTTTGCTCCCGCCTTCAACTTGAAAAAATCACCATCCTATGTACATATAAAAATAAAAAAATAACAGCAAACTTAGATGAAGAAAAACAACCAAAAAAAATTGTGTAAACCAACGAGTGGAAAAAATACTAAACTCTTTTAAATTGTAGGAATCAAGACCGGCAAAAAAGTTGGTCAACCATGTTAAAAAACAACATAAGCAATATACTAAAATTCAAACAAACAAACACTAGCTTTTAAAAAAAAAAAAAAAAAAAAAGACCAAACCATGAGAGTGTCTCCAAAAAATTGGTAAACCAATATCATGAAAAAATACAAGTGCCATTGATATCAACAACTCCAAACAATCTCGATTAATAAGTACTAAGACCCATAGAAACTTGAAAGGAGAAGAAAAAACGTTCTTGAGTTATAAAAAAAAAAAAAAGGCTAAAACTTGGGTTTATATGCCTAAGAGCATTTGTTTTTCTTCTTTTTGCCACCTTGAGCATTTAAAGACTCTTTTTGAATAAGTACTTTTTCTCTAAAACATTTGATTCAAAGCAAAGAACATATCTTATGCAAAATGTATAATATAAAATAAAAAGCTTCCAAATTGTATGATTGAAAAGACAAAATTTCTCTATTAAAATAATGAAAATTTTAAATGAAATGTTTAACCACTAAAAGATCTAATTTGTATGCAATACAGTGGACTACACAACCTATTAAACGTTGTAGAATTATACTAAAATTCTACAACCAGCCATGTTGAATGCAAACAGTGAAGCATCAGCGTCCAAAGTCGAAATTCCCATAAAGAAAGTAGTCTACGTGCATGGAGAACCCATAGTGCAATATACCATGGAGGAGATCAGGCACATGATAATCCAAGAGGATCTTGAGTTTGCCGTCATTGGAAAGTTTAGTTATGGTTGGCCCGACTTGAATTTTCTACGTAATGAAATTCCAACTCAATGTGAACTTAAAGGTAATGCTAAGATTGGATTTCTTTGTAATAGGTATGTGTTGATTAGATGCGGCCTCTTTTGATGATTATGTTAATCTTCTATCTAAACTTGCGTATTGGATAAAAGATAAGCAATGGCTTTATCCCATGAGAACTTTGAAATGGGACCCATGGTTTTCACCCGAGGAGGAAACAAGTATTGCAATTGCATGGATATCTTTCCCCACTTGTTGAAGAAACATCCAAACTTTTTGGGCCAATCTCAACTTTTTTGAATGGCTTTGGCTGTAGGAAGACCATTAACATTTGATTTGGCTACAAAGGGGATAAGGAGTTTACTGCTATCATCAGGCTGGAAATTAATTATATGCTAAGAAATTTAAATTGACTTTGCAAGAGGTTCTTGGTATTGAGGTTGAGACACGAGCTAGAGTTTTAGGCTGCTTTATGGTACTATGTAAAAACTAGGAAGCTACGGATATACGATGACACCTCCTCGTTTACTTGTGATGCTCCTCTAAAGAAAGGTTTTTGGAGAAGAAAAGCTGAAATTTACCTAGGTTTCCCAAAAGATTACTCAACATTTCGCGCCCTCAACCTATTCATTTGGAGCACGGTGAATTGCTATAGAAATATGTAGAACACTTGTTATGATGTCTTGGTTGATGTTCCCTTGACAAAATGGAAATGTACTCTTTCTTATCTAGTTTAGAGAAGAAGAAGAAATTGATGCATATGATGAAACTATTTCCAGACGTTATAAGAAAATCCATGAACATCAAAGAAGGCGAGCTTTCTTTGGCAATTGAGGATGTATTGAGGAACAACAAGCTACGAACAATGGTAGACAAGGGAAGAATGGCGAAGGCAATGGCTAAGTTGAGGGACATTTGGCTATTACAGATCCATCAATAAGAATTGCAGGTCAAGTGGTGCGCAAACACATAAACACACCAGCTGAATTAAAACAAGTTGATAGTAGCAGTGTCAAGAAGTGCACGACCAAGTAAATGCGAGGTTGAACAACGACAATCTTACAGCAACTACACAACAACAACAACAAGGTATGTTTGCAAAGCCTCAAAGTAATTTACAAGTAGCAATACCATTTAGTAAAGGTCCTAGGATTGACATGTTGAGGAAAGAACTGAGAATCTCTTTTTTAAATTGTAGGAATCAAGACCAGCAAAAAAGATGGTCAACCAGCAGAAAAAAAAGCACCAAACTGTTTTAACCAGCTAGCCAAAAAAAAAAAAAAAAGCAAACCAGCAGAGAAAACAGCCAAAAAAATTGGTAAACCAACAGGGAAAAAATAATAAACCAGCAGAAAAACAACACCAAACAAGCAGAAAACAATGCGCGGCGAAAAAACGAGAGAAGAAAAAAAAAAAAAAAAAAAAAAAACTGAAAAACAACAGCATTGCCTAAGAGCATTTGTTTTTCTTCTTTTTCCCACCTTGAGCATTTAAACACTTCAAATCAGTAACAAACCAGCAAAGCAACAGAACAACCAGCAAAAAAGCTGGTAAACCGACAGAAAAACAGCACTAAACTGTTTTTAACCAGCAACCAAAAAAAAAAAAAAATCAAAGCAGCAGAGAACTAACGTAACCAAAGCAATGGAAAGATAAAATTGAATAATAGACAACGAAAGCTAAATAGGCTTACATATGACTTCATCCTAACGTCCTCATGGCTGGTGGCCCCACTAGTGTGTCGAAATCCACCCTTATCGGAGGCCCTGGCCTTCTTCCCATTTTTGCTTTGCTTTAAAAACATCGGATCAGTTGCCCAGAAGTGCAGCAGTATCTTCCAGTTGTCATCACGGATCCGCTTGGGGTCACGGGGACTTTTGACGGGCTCTACGTAACGCATGCTTAAGTATATTCCCCGCCTTTTTCTCAAAATTTTGCGCTATTAGAGTCTCATGTTCCGGGTTCCAAAAACACTTTTTATGCAACGAAATTAAAATGTTTTCAGTAATATATATGGAACATTCCATAAACAATCAACATATAGTTATATTATTTTACTATAAATAATAAATACACGAATTCTACAAACATACGCAACGGATCCACGTCCACCTTGCCCCAAAACGAAATGGCGCCTACATAGAAGTGATTTGGTGTGAAACCTTTTTTTGTTGCTTTGCACGGATAGAAGCTGCATCAAAACCAAAGAATTTATTTAAATATTACCTTAGACGTTTCGAGAATAAAGTAAATAACTTAAGAAAATTCAATATACTTACCGTATCAGCGGCTTGATTATGAGACGACCATACCCATCAGCGTCTCAACATCTCGGTCGGGGAGGTTCTTGTCCGAATCGGAGCAACTTTCGTGAGGCTCGACGTCACGACATTTGGGTTATATGAGGTCGATGGCGTGACGTAGTCGGGCTAGGTGTAGCGTCGGTACCGCTCATATTCGCGCGGTTTGTGATACATGATAATAATACGGTAGGCCATGTGAGATAGTGCGAGGGTGTGCGGGGACCGAGATCGACTACGTGGGTTGTTTGGCCCAGAGGCCAAAAAAATGGGCGTCTTTGTCACATGACGGGTCGGCTGACTCCATGCCAACCCATTGAATTCCTCGTAATGTGGCAATGGAGGGCCACATGGTGAGATGTACGGGAGTGGAGATCGATCTCTGCCAGGAATCCTAAGGGTTCGGAGCCTTTAGGCCTACGGTGGTATAAACGGGCTTCTCTTTTTTGACTTTTTTGGGGCTTTAGCAATAGCCTTGCCCCTATTATCACCCGCCATCTACAAAATTAAAAAAATAAGGTTAGAAAAAATGGTGAACTAGACAGACATACTAGTACAAAAACGGTGTAATTTGGTATCGATTACAAAGAGCAAGTGCAAAACGGAACAATTTGTAATTTGTATACCAAGTGCAAGTTTGGTTTACAAATCGATCGGCTTGGAATGCAAGATGGTTTGAAAATATGGGCAAACAAGGGCGGGGGTAAAATTGGAAAATATGGGCACCAGGGGTAAAATTGGAAGAACTGGGCAAAGTTGGTGGAAATTTCTGGTGTTCAGGAGAGTAGGATGTTTCCCTGGGCAATCCATGGGCAGATACACAAAGAAAGGATTCATAGGACCAATCATCACAAGCTCAGAGGCTACATATGAGAAGTTCTTTTGAAGAACTGCAGTCCTGGTTTTCTTGATCTTGTTTTACGCAAGTTGCGGCCTAAAAAATGATGGTGCGGTGTAAAGCTGATCCTGACCTATTTGCTATTGATTCTAATTTCTTAGAAAATGATATGGGAAGTACAGGAACTCAAGAGAAGAAGGCAATATATGTTGCAGTGACACAGGAACTTTCATATGCAAATGTTTGCAGGATTGGATGCGGTTGTATGGATTATAATTTGAAAACAACAGGAATTGAGTGATGCATCAGCTGCTAATGATCAACACAAGATGCAGCAGAGAAATAAGTGCAGAAATCCAAGAGGTTTTCAGCTGTAGAGTGGCAACATCACAAGCTACGAAGCGTTTTTTTCTATGCGGGGAGGGACTAACAAGAACTCTATCAAATTTTGATAATGCTACTCTGTTGTAATTTGCAGGAACTGTTTATATTGCAATATCTATCATGGAAATTGCAGTATAAAAGCTGCACTCAAGATAAAAAATAAAAAATAAAAAAATAAGTCAAAACTCATATTTCCATTCTTACTTGTGAATGTGCTGATTCCAGATAGCTGAAGTTGCTTTCAGTGCAGAAGTTGCTTTCAAGCCTGAAAATGAAAAGTTGTTTATAAAGCTAATGCTGATGAAAAGATAACATAAGGTATGGTATATTAACATTGAGTGAAGAAATTGATATTGGCATTGAAGATTAATTTGACATTTGTTTCATAATTGCAGGTCCACCTATAATTAACATAACTATATTTGAGGAAATCCTTTCCCAACCTTGAACAATCATGACTCATAATTGCATAAAATTATCAAACAGTACACAACACGCATAACTCGTAATTGCATAAAATTATCAAACAGTACACAACAAGCATAACTTGTAATACAAATGGAAGCTTAAGTATTCGAATACTAATAAGTCTTACATTAATCAAATAAATAAAACGACACATATTTAATAGTTCTAAAATGAAAAACATGCTAATTTTCATCACTTTCTTCGTCGTCTGACCATTCTCCCTCGTCGGTTGTTTCACTTTCACCAATTTCAGCATTTTCTTCTAAAACTTCATTAACTTCTTCTATATCGATTTCTTGTAACATATGTTCTGCATGCTCCAGTTCAGTTTCTAACTCAGGGTCGACTATTTGGTTAATGTGTGTTGTGTCGTCATTTTGAAAGGCAACAGGCAGGTCATTCTCAACTTCCACATGACCAACAGGCTTGGTTTTAATAACCACCCACCAATCTGACTTATCTGGTCGCAATGGATAAGGTACATAGTACACACAGCTTAACGGTGTGTGCAATGATGAAAGGATCATAAGTGCATACCTCCGTGTGTGCTTTACTTCAATGATATTAGAATCTTGAAGTACCCTCGTACTCTCTTTTGGGGTTGGATCAAACCGATTGCACCGAAACAAAACAAATTTTTTTCTTGACGACGAATACTCTAATTCTAAAATCTCTTCGATTACACCAAAAAAATCAACACCATCAACACCTTTAACCCACACCTTGTTATTAGTTTTCATATGGTTAGCACATTCTTGGGTATTAAATTTGAAACCATTAACCACATATTTGTCCATACAATCGGTACCAATGGGTCCCAAGATAAGTCCTTCAAAAGTTGTTCATAAAAACCACAAGGTGTATTGTGAACCTATCAACGATTAAGAAATAGAAAGTTAGAAATAGTAGATTTCAAAACTTTAAATTCTGTAATTATGGTAGCTTTGTGTTAGAAAATTATAAAACTTACGTAATTGTTAAACCACGTTGCAAATTGGTCGTACACTTTTTCCTGGCCATGTATCTCCACAAAGAGACTGTGCAACAAAGTGGTATTTAGGTTAGTCGCTTTTACATTTTAAATGAATAGTTTACGCAATTTCTTTTCAACTTACTCATAATAAGGTTGAACTTACGGGCAATTTAACAAGATATGTGTGGATGCCGATTTATCCTCATTTGATTCAATGGTCTCACACGCCGTTTTGACCCATCACACGGTCGATTAAAGATCGATATCGGCTCGACAAAGAATTATTCACACCCCCGTCATAGTGTCGATTAGGCTGTTTCTCAAACATGCCACATCGTTCCCAAAGTAGTAAGAACAGAAATGAGATGTTTCCTTGGCAAGGTAAACTTCGCACATTGAGCCTTCCACTTTCGATTTCTGTTTGATAGCCCTTTTTAACTTACCAATACACCTGCATTTCTATTGTGTTATGTATGAATTTAAAAAAAAATTGAATAGATAGGAATAAAAAGTTAGTCAATACCTCTCGAAAGGATACATCCACCTATATTGTACTGGGCCTCTGAGTCGGGCTTCGTATACAAGGTGAACGACAACATGTTCCATCACATCAAAGAACCCCGAAGGAAGAATCTTCTCCAACTTGTTTGTGATAACAACAATATTATAATCCATCCGAGAAAGGTTATCTTCCCTCAACGTACTGGAACACAAGTCTTTGAAGAACAAACTAATTTCTGTCATAGGTTTCCAGATTCGTTCAGGCAAGCCACTAAATGCAATTGGGAGTAAGGTTTCCATGAAAACATGACGATCATGACTTTTCATCCCTGTATCCTCCCTTGGTCTAGATCAACACGTGTTCTAAAATTTGATGCATGCCCATCTGGCATCTTCAAGTCCCGGACCCACTCACAAATCTTATGCTTCTGCTCGGTTGTGAAAGAATAGCTAGCCTTAGTCTTGAAGAACCTGTTTTGTTTCGGCTGCAACTCTAACTCTTTTCGTCGACAATACTCAGGCAAGTCCATTCTAGCCTTAACATTATCTTTGGTCTTGTCCTTCACATCCATCACTGTGTTAAACAAATTATCAAAGTAATTTTTTTCAATGTGCATGACATCAAGATTATGTCGAAGAAGATTATCCTTCCAATATGGCAACTCCCAAAATATGCTCTTTTTTCCGGTTATGGTAAACCCATACCCTTCAAACTCGTAAGGTTCTTCTTGATAACCTTTGGGAGGTTCTGAACTCTCTCCCAGATATCCTCACCAGACAGTATTGGAGGTGGAAAGTCTTGTTCAATTGTATTCTTCTTGAATGCATTTTTCATTCTCCTAAAGGGATGATCCATCGGCAAGAACCGACGGTGACAATCAAACCATGAATTTTTTTTTGCCGTATTTTAAAGTGAAGGACTTAGTATTCTCCATGCGGTGAGGACATGCTAACTTTGGCCGTCATCCACCGGACAACATCCCGTATAAATAAAAATCATTAATAGTCCACATTAAAGCGGCCCTCAAATTAAAATTATGCTTGCGCGAAATGTCATATGTCTCTCTCCTTCTGAATTGTGGGATTCGTTTCGGTTCATCAACCGGTGGTTGTAAGTACACATCAATCAAAACTTTTGGATTACAAGGGCCGGAATAATACCGGTTAAGGAATATATATGGACTAGTCATACACATCTCAGGGGGAAGATTATATGGGGTTATGAATACGGGCCAGCAAGAATACAGAGTAGCAGAAATAGAATACGGAGTGAATCCATCGAACATAAACCCCTTTGACGTTACGTGGTTCAGCGCAAAAGTACGGAAAGGTTCTATCAAAATGTTGCCAAGCCTCGCATCGGATGGATGACACATAACACCGGTGGCCTTATATTTTTCTTGTGCCATCTTATATGGGCGGAACTATTAGATGCATACAACCTCTTTATTGGTATAAGTGGTAAATGATGCATCGCCTTAACAACAACTGCCTTCTCACAGCGATTTTGCTTAAACCGATCACTACCACAAAACTTACAAGATTCTAGACCGACGTCGTCCTTATAATATAACATGCGACCATTTTCACAACAATCGTTCGACCGACGAGAGACCCAACTTGGACACCAATGTCTTTGCCTTATAGTAATTATCGGGTATCTCTAGAGTGGGGTCAACTAATTCATGCATGAGGTCAATGAAAGAATCCATTGCCCCTTCGAAAATATTGTTATCTGCTTTGATACTCAACAATCTAACGGCGACAGACAATTGAGAGTGCGGACTCCCATCATTTAAGGGCCGACCAGCTTGATTTAACTTTGTATAAAAACGTTTGGCCTCTTCATTGGGAGGTTCTTCAACATGGCCCAGATTAATCCGAATGCATGCCATATGCATCCGAACCATGTCGTGCATTGTAGAATTTTGGACATTACGTTCTACCCCCCTACTACTTTCACCGACTTCAAAGTTCAGAGATCTACCAAAATTGTTGTGTGTTTCCCCGACTAGTCACACCTTTGTATAATTACTTTTAAAGCCTTTTCTTGGATGAAGCGTAACAATCTGCGGGTCTCGTAATTCATACATTCACATTTAACACAAGGACACCTAACCACACCATGAAGCTGTAAAATCCTCAAGTGACTTTGCGTATTCAACAAAAGCATAGACACCTATAAATTCATCCTCATCCCTAATGGATCATCATAAGATCTATTGTACATCCAACTACGAGAATCCATCTACACAAATAGCACAAAGTTTGAATTTGTTAAACCAATACTTAATTTATATGTTATTAGTAAAAGACTCACCAACCATAATTACCTATTACCATAATTCTCAAAAAGGACATCATAACTACCAAAAAAAAGATCAGAGAACAATGAAGAATTCACATTCCGCTTATCAGCACCATTTAACTAATTGCTTAAACAAACAAATCACATAATGCCTAATTAGGCCAATAGAGGACTAAAATATAAACTAAACAGATCCTTGACTCTAACAATTAAACTACTCAAGCCACATGATTAGGAATCAAGCCTAGTCAAACACATAACTAAGAGGTAACACACACAATAGTGCGAGAAATTAAAAAGAGGATAAGAAGATTAGCTATTACAAAAAACGGCTACAAACGGCTTGTTTTACTTGTCAAGAAATGATGTCTTGTCTTTTGCCCATATCTTTTTCTCATCGTTGACAATTAAGACAATGATTCTAAAACTATGGAAGAAAAACAAAACATTAAAATAGACCAAACTCTTATTAAGACAAACTATAGTATGAAGTTGGCAAAATCTAGCATGGCGTTTGTTCGAAGTATTCAAGAAATGCTCAAGAAAAAAATTGTGTGTTAGTATTTTCAAGAAAAATGTGAATTTTTTTAAGTATTCAAAAAAAAAAAAAAAAAGGTTACTACTTATACTAGTATTATTTTTTCTTAAAGCTTTCAAGTCTTTCAAAAGCTAGTGTTAGAGATATTGAGTTTTGATTAAAAGGAAGTTAACCTTTTTCGTGAAACAGATCACTAAAAGTTTGCATACTTAATTTTTGAAAAACATTCAGCCAAATATTCAACATGACTAAGGAAAGAAACACAAGGAACCCCTACTTCTAAGGAATAAATGGTGTTTAGTTTGTAGGACTATAAAAATGGTGTTTAATTTGTAGTATTGTCAAATAAAATGATATTGTAGTTTGTTACTTTAGAGCAAGCTCAATATTACGGATCAATCTAACTGAATCCGTGAAGAATAGGTTAACAACTTCCTCAACGAAGTGGGGTTAGCATCATCTTGCAGTTCTTCAAGCTCATTAAATTGCTCATCTAGGTATTCCTGCACACATACATCATATAGCTTAGAGTTTCAATTTACGAAATATGTATAAAAGCAACTCTAAATATATGTTACATAAGAAGAAAATAAACAACAATAAGACCTGATTGAAGAGGCTTCTCTTCATGTAGGCAGCTTGGCGTTGCATATTTCGATATAAAAATTTTAAAAAAATCCTCTTTGAAAGGTGCTATGTATATACCATGCTCATGCAAAAGGTTTTTCGTGGTATATATACATACAGGAAGGCAGTGAAAAAAGTCAAGATTCAAAGGTGGTCCATTTTTGCAATAATATGATAGTACTGCCACAACTAATTTGCATATATCTTGTTCATCCTAAATGGACAGTGATCAAGAGAATTATAGTGTTACAATATAATTTTTGAAATACAATGGCCTCATCACTACCGATAACTAATGTGTCATACCCGTGCGTATCCGTAGTTGTTTTTAACACACACAATGCAATTTTTTAAAATATTATGAATGGTTTTCTATGTTGACTTACAAATTTTTCATGCAGTTTTCAAATATGTAAATTCCAAACAGTCGACCAAAATTTTCAAACTATGCACCATTATTCATGTCCTTTTAGTTTAGCACTTGTTATAAATGAACTTTCAGTAGATTAAAAGAAATAATAGATCTTTCAGAACACCTATGGAATCCGGATGCGGTCGCTAACAGGTATGTGAAATTTTTTTCGACCTCACGCGGTCGAAAATTATTTTCTACCTAAATTATGAAAATAAAGTTTTCGACCACAATGTCCTGAAAAAGTTGAAAGGCATGTGAAATCATCAATTACCCTTATATAAACTAACTGGAATAGTACTTGTTAGAACAACCCCTATGATTTATTGGAAGCTCACTATCATGAGAAGCCTAAATTATGGACAAACAATTAAGCGGAGGTGAACAAGACAGAAAGGACCCTTTTTCCTTTGCCATCTAAATCGTCCAGTCTGTGTGATATTTTATAAATGTGACATTCTTCGATTTGAGGACTAAATGTTTATAAAAGTTTCTTGCAAATGTTCATCTCAATCTATTTAAGATTCATTTCCCCCTCGTGATTTAGACACAAGTGAGGACAAAAAAGGAAGCATAATTTCCATAAGACTATATACCTAAAACCAAGATTTTTATTCTTGATGAAGCTTGAAACTTTCTTGAAGTACCCTCCTTTGTTAATTTGAAATATTTGGTACATTTTTAGTACCAACAAATTGGTTTTTGCTTTATGTAATGTGTACGAAAATTTCCACAAAAGCAAAGTAAATAAGTAAATAAACACGGAGAGAGTAATTATATCAACAACAGCTCTAAATGAGTAAGAAAAAAAGATTTTCATCGTACCAAACACACCCCCAACGTTTGGCCAATTTTTGTGCACTATCTATATTCCAACTTTATTTTTAAACTTAAACCTCACTAAAAATGTAGTTATGGGTGGGATTGTGAGCAAGGTGGAAAGTGAACTACTCTGCAGGGCATATATTTCATGTATTTAGGTGAAGATCCCTTTGACAAGGAAGCCAAGGAGAAGTTTGGTGCATCCATTTGGAAAAAAAAAAATGCCACAAAAATTACTTACCTTTAGTGGCGGCGGACAGCAAGAGCGGCGATGGAGGACGGATGACAAAGGTGGTGGGGATGGGGGCGTCGCCGGCGAGGGATGGGCGTCGGCGGCGGGGTAGGGGTGGGAGTGATGGGAATTTAGGTTTTGGTATAAAATATTTGGGAGGGGGAATGAAGGACGATTGAAGGTTGGGGGAGTATAATTAAATTTTCAGATTCATTATTTTGACCGTGTGCGGTCGAAATATGTTTTTTTTTTTTATTTAATTAATTGTTTTATTTATATAATTTAATTTTTAGAAAATGTTTTTTTTCATTTGTTATTTGTACCAAAAAAAGTTTCGACCTCACGTGGTCGAAATTTTATTTCATGTTTAAATAACGACCACGTGTGGTCGAAATCCAAAAAAAAAAAAAAAAAAAAAAAAATTTGGAAATTTCGACCTCGTGTCGATTTTATTTCGACCAAAAAGTGTGGTCGAAAATTTTTGGTCGATTTTCCCTGTTTTTTTAGTAGTGTCATGAGTCACAAATTTGTAGTGTCACAATGAAGCTAGGTGGGTTAATGCTTTGTGATCAGACACCTCTTATAGTTTCCATGTTTAACTATTTTTGGTTGGAGGGTGATGTAATTCCCTGAGCAAAATGAGGTTATACGTTGTGATTACCAAGGACCCTTTGTATAACAAGCACACAATTAATGTCAAGTATAGTCAGAATCAGTGAAAATGCAACATGAATATACTACTTCAAGCATGGAAGTTCAAATACTATTTTAAAAAAAATAGAAATTAGTAACGGGTTATCAAAAAATTATGTTGGCTACATGCAATTTAGCGACGGTTAGCAAGGAGGACTCAGGATTTTCACTAAGCGGGTTCAATATATGAAAAAAATAGAGCGGACAAAAACATTCAAATGGGAGGTAGAGATATTATTTTGCGGTAGACCCTCGGCACAAGGACAAGCAATTCAAGTCAATACAAAAAAAATAAAAGAAACAATGGAAGCGAATAAGTCATGATAGAGCAATCTAAAAAGATGTGTAGGTTCACCAAGTTGTATTATATTTTCACATAATAAACTCCATCAAGGACTAAAAAAAAGTAAAAATGACATACCATTCTAGTAAAGCTTATGAGCAGCAGACTCTTCCTTCCTTGTTTGTCCATCAAATAAGATGCCTCCATTGTAGTTGAAGCAGTTGGCTTTGGGGCACGATCATTAGTTGGATCCTTTTCCTGGTTGCGAGTAGTTTGAGAATTGTTAGCAGGCTCTGCACTTCCAAACAAACAGCTATAGAAAGTTACAGAGAATTCCAAATTCTTGACCATAAGATTGATCGTAGCACCATAATAAAGTTTGATTAATTAAAATATATTATTACAATTGTATTCTACGAGTTTTCATTTTTTGAAACCTATTCATAATACTCTCACTAGAAACGGTCTTAAATATTTTTTTTTCTACATAAGGCACCATACAACCGCTCATGAAGTCGTCATCCATTCGATTTCGCAATTCACTCTTTATCGACTTCATCGCCGAAAAAGCTCTTTCAACTGTAGCGGTGGCGACCGGTAGGAGCAATGCAAATTTTACAAGGCGAAACACAAGCGGATAGTTTAAATGTTTCTTTGCCTTAACTAGCTCTTTAGAAAGATCACCAAGTCCTTTCAAAGTTGGAGAACCTTTCATCAACATCACAGACATCAACAATATAAGTCTCAAGCGCATTTTTAAGAGTAACCATTATATCTTCACCAAAATCATCAGGATATAATTCAGCCATTCTCAATATTTTATTGATGTCAAAACTAGAAAATGAGTCAACTGGATTCAAGCAAGCAACTCCAATAAGCAAATCCGTTCTCTCCTCATTAAAACGATCATTGAGTTCTTGAAGTTGCCAATCAATAATCTTAAAAAATATATCGACATGATAGTGATGTGAGAAAGTATGCTCCGCAACTTTACGTCGAGATCTTCCAAAATTAATATAGAACTCATCAAAATTAGGTATCAAAATATCATACTTGACACAAAATGTGGACACATTCTCGATAAGTGGATCCCATCCTTCCTCTCTCAGATCTTGCAATCGTTTCTTCGCCACTTTAACAAGTAACATGGCATTTGCAATATCTTGTTCTTTCTTTTGCAAGGATTCACTAAGCTCATTTGTAATTGCCAAAATATCTCTCATTAAGTGCAATATGAAAGCAATTTCAAATGTTTGACAAACTCTAAGATATCCTGTTGCCTTACAACTATCTTCAACGCATTCAGAATCAACAACAATAGTATCAAGAACATCAGTAATAGAGCCAAACATACTAATGAAGTTCTTAAATGATTTGTAGTGTGAACCCCAACGAGTATCAGCAGCTCTAGCAAGACCAAGCTCTTGATTCAAGCCCTTACCAGTTTCAACCTCGCCCATATCTAGTGCCTCTTGAACTTTTTTCTGAGATTCTCGAAGTTCATCCATGCATTTAAAAGAACCTCCCACTACATTTAAGACATTAGAAACCAACAATACAAGTTCTCCAACCGGAAGACATTTTTTAGATACCCCGACAAGAGTCAATTGAAGTTGATAAGCAAAACAATGAATCGCATGAGCTGATCTACTTTCCTATTGAATCAAAATTTTAAGGCCACTTAGATGCCTTGCATATTGGTTGCTCCATCATAGCATTGTCCACGTATATTAGATAAACTCAAAGAATGTTGAATGTTGAGCAAGGTAGTTAACAATTGCTTCTTTTAAACATAGAGCACTAGTATTACGAACATGAACAATCCCAATAAAGCGTTCCACCACAGATCCCCATCTATCAACATATCGCAAAACAATTGCCATTTGCTCCTTACGTGACACATCACAAGATTCGTCAACTAGCAATGAGAAATAGTCACCATTTAGGTCCTCCATAATAGCTTTAATTGTTTCCAACTTACATGCGGTGATAATATCTTTTTGAATTTTATGAGAAGTCAACTGATTGTTTTTTGGAGCCTTCTTCAACACAAGATCACTAATTTTATCACACCGCTTCGCATACCATGAAAGAATTTCAAGAAAGTTACCCTTGTTTAATGATGATTCATCTTCACGATGTCCACGAAATGCCAATCCTTGATTCAAGAGGAGTCTCACCACCTCAATTGAAGCCTTTAAACGAATTTTGTGCTCAAGCTTAGCTTTATTATCTGGCTTTACAAACGCAACTTGAATTGACTGTTCTTGTCACATTAGATCTTCACACTTCTTCTTTGCCTAGTTGTGGTCACTGTTCAACTCACCAACGTGCGTGTCTAATCTTTTCTTTTTGTGCCAACTCTTGAACCCTATACTTGAAAATGCTTCGCCTCCACCTTGATGAATGCTTTCATCTTTAAATAAATAACAACACAAACAATAAAGATCTTCTACCACACTATACTCCAACCAATCATGGTATTTTTTATACCATTTACGATTAAAACGACGTTTATATCCGTAAAAATCTATTTGAGGAAACCTAGGAAGTCGAGGTTAATGAGGACCCCTTTGGATATATGCTCGTCTAATCTCATTACGTTCATCTCGATGATAGTCCGAATGGGTATTCTTTTATTTGGATCCGTTGGTAGAGAATCCAAACCTACTCCTTGCTTTTGTTTTTTAGCAAGAATGATGATTTTCTTCTAAGCTCGGTTCAAGTTTTCTTCCACACGAGGAACATTTTGAGTGGATGAACTTGGTTGTGGAAACTTGGACGATACCATGAAGAAATATCTCTTCATTGGACTTTGAAACTGGATTACAAAATTAAAATTCTAATTAGAAGTTAGAACAATAATATAACAGAATAGAGAGGCAGCAACAAAAAGCTAAGACATAGGAAAAAGGTTCATTATCATTAACTCTTCTATTCTATTATAGAGTTTTGTTGTAACTGTAGAAAAAATGTCATCATGCTTGAGAACTATTTTATTATGAAAACTTTGTTTTCATTCTACCTATTCCTTCCATTTTATGCTTATATTTAGCATCCAAAATCCCAAAATCAATTTTCTTCAATTTTAAGTGGTAGGGTTTTTCTCAAGTGAAGAAATCAAAAACAGCCACAATAATTTTATTTATATGGAAGTACAGAGTAAAGGACAAAGAGGCGACCTTGATCGATGCTTGGTGTTGTGTTGATGCAAGAGCCGAACTTGATGATGAAATTTGCTTCAGCTGAGACTTGAGAGAGACGAGCGGGGAGTTTGAGATTGGGGATTTCATTTTTCAGTACCCTTTTAGATTGAGATTTGGGTCCTTTTTGTATTTTAATTCTATTATATTAGAAATTAAAAAAAAAAAGAAGGAAAAGGGAGTAAGGGACGAATCTTTCTTTCGTGCTCGGTGGTTATGACATAATATTATTACTTGTGTGGTTAAATTAGCACGGTAGGTTATGACTTATAATATTACTTGTGTGGTGAAATTTTAATTTTAAATGACTAAAAGAAAAAAAAGATCGCTAATTTGTTGTAGATGGGTTTCAAACTCACGACCATTTAGAAACTTTTGAACTCACTTGCCACTACGCTGAGCATTGCACTTAGTTAAAGTGGAGTCAAATATTAAATATATCATTCTACTTTTTCAAAAACTGAATAAATATACATATATATATACTGTAATTTTTTGACCAGTGGGTTCATATGAATCCACTTGAGACCATGTGGGTCCGCCCCGTCGGTTAGCAATGGAGTTATAGCTAATTTCATTTTTTTTTTAGTGAAATTACAAGTTTTTATATAGCTTAGAGAATAGTCTGAAAATTGACCATTATTATTGGAGTCGAATGGAGTTCAAAAAGAAAGTCGTATACAAGAAGTTCCAAAAGAAACAACAACAGAAGAAGAAGAAGAAAGAGGTGAATCCAGCATACATAACAAGAGATATTTGGAGGCTAGCAGAGGTATAGGAGTTCCTTAACGGATAAAGTGTTTTCTTTATGTAGTTTGCTTTTCACCGTGAAAAAAAAATGAAAAAATTACAGCCAAATATCATTCGTTCATCTACTTTACAAAAAATATGAACACAGTGTATATGTAGCGTATAAAGTATACCAAAAATACATATACTATACATATATATACACTACATATACAGCCGAAGTGTATAGATAGTATATACTTCGGCCATGTATGATAACTAGATGAGAGAAGGCTACATTAACGTAAGTTTCCCAAACAAAATATGTTGAGTTTAATTGGGCTTTAGTGAGATTGTTAGTTCAATTTTTTGTGCGGAGTGCCCTTCTTTTGGGGTGGTCTTTAAATTTTGCCCCTCATATTTGTGGTCTTTAAATTATGCCTCTCATATTCTTTGGTCTTTAATTTTTGCCCTTCGCGCGCGAGGTTCGAGTTCGAACCCTCGCTCAAGCAAAAATTAAAAAAAAAAATCGCAAGACAAGGGTTGAATCGCGTGTATGCGGACCGGCATACTTTTGTTAAGGAATTACAAATTTTATGCCGAACCGGCATACTCATACCTTATGGGCGGACTTGGCATAAGTATGCGGGTCCGCATAACTTTGATAATTTCTTCACAAAGTTATGCCGGTGGGGGCATACTTTTAATGGGCAAACTTTCTTCATCACAACACTTGCACATAACACAAATTGGTTCTACACTCAAGCCCCATTGTATGATCCTATTAGCAGTCAGCAGTCTTCCATGTAAGCACAATCACATTGTGAAATATATTTTGGTCGAGTGGCATGTTGAAACACCATAAATTTTCAGTTGACTCTTTCGGGATTACCTAATAATTGCAAGAATTTAGTTCGAATCAAGCTTTTTTCAGGTTGAGAAGAAGTATGCACTTGCTCCAAGGATTCTCCAAGAACCAATAATTTGTCTAACCATCCAATATGTACGCCAAGCACGTTAAATTGGTCAAATCCTACTCTTTGACATAGTAGGCATGGATCCACTTTATCCATAAACTTTTATGCCGGACCGGCATAACTTTGTGAAGGAATTATCAAAGTTATGCCGGATCCGCATACTTATGCCAAGTACGCCCATAAGGCATAAGTATGCGGGTCCGCATAACTTTGATAATTCCTTCACAAAGTTATGCCGGTGGGGGCATACTTTTAATGGGCAAACTTTCTTCATCACAACACTTGCACATAACACAAATTGGTTCTACACTCAAGCCCCATTGTATGATCCTATTAGCGATCGTAGATCTTCCATGTAAGCACAATCACATTGTGAAATATATTTTGGTCGAGTGGCGTATTTGAAACACCATAAATTTTCGATTGACTCTTTCGGGATTACCTAATAATTGCAAGAATTTAGTTCGAATCAAGCTTTTTCCACGTTGAGAAGAAGTATGCACTTGCTCCAGGATTCTCCAAGAACCAATAATTTGTCTAACCATCCAATATGTCGGCCAAGCACCGTTAAATTGGTCAAATCCTACTCTTTGACATAGTAGGCATGGATCCACTTTATCCATAAACTTTTATGTCGGACCCGGCATAACTTTGTGAAGGAATTATCAAAGTTATGCCGGACTCGGCATACTTATGCCAAGTCTGCCCACAAGGCATAAGTATGCCGGGTCCGGCATAACTTTGGTAATTCCTTAACAAAAGTATGCCGGGTCCGGCATAGCGAAATTTAAACTCTGCCTTGCGAATTTTTTTTAAAATTTTGCCTGCGCGTGGGTTCGAACCTGAAACCTATGGGTGTTAGCCGAAGGGCAAATTTTAAAGATTTCAAATATGAGGGGCAAAATTTAAAGACCACCCCAAAAGAAGGGCAATTCTGCGAATTGCCCTTGTTAGTTTAAGAGTTATTAAACTGAAAATGTCCATTTTTTAAGCATGAAGGACCTTTTATGTTTCTTTTAGATGGAAAAAGACCCTTTATGTTACAGGGTACATATAAGTCATACCTACTTTACATAGACAAGGGTATGTTTGGTAATCACATTACATAAACAAGGGCATGCTTGGAAATCTCATCGTCGTTACTAGGTTGTGTAATTATCACGGTAGTAATTATCAGCCAAGTAATTACTTAATATACTAGTTATAATGATCTGTTTATTTGTCATAATATAATTATAGTAATTTTAATATCATTTTTTATTGCACGAGTGTAATTTTGTAGCTTAATCTTCTTTTATTTTAAATAGAACTTAATTTTATAATATTAAATAAATTTTTTTATTTTTTAAAAATGAACATGTAAATAAGTTCTAATAATCTGTGAAAGATATATGTGTATCTAGAAAAATTAAAAAAAAAAAATGAACATGTAAATAAGTTATAATAATATGTAGACAAATATATCTGTACATAATAAAAAATAAATAAATAAATAAAGAATTTGAAAATTTATCTAAGCATTTCTAATGACCAAGTAAGTATTTGACTAAACAAATATACAATCTAAGTAGGTGTTTGGCCATAGAAATCAAATATTTTTCACGTTATTTGGAATTTTTGAAATTGGAGTTGAAGATGGAGTTGTGTTTTGTTATAGTTTTGAGTCGTGTTTTGTCATAGTTTTTGCAAATAATATTTGGTTGTTTGAATATACTGGAAGTGAGTTGTTTTTTTTTTTAAGAAAAAATGAAGACATGAATTTAGCTATTTCCCAAATCGTTGTATTTGAAATTTTCATAACCAAATTCTTATTTTTTTAAATAAAGTAAAAAAAGATTCCGAAAAAAAATGAATAATTCTCGTGGCCAAACTGGTCCTAAATTAAACCAAACTCAATTATGAGGTGTGACATTCCAAAAAGTGGGGGTGTTCAAATGAGACCGAAAAACCGATTCGAACCGGTAAACCGAGTCAAACCGACTTAATAAACCGAAAACCAGCTTGGTTTGACCTGATTTGATTTTAAATTTTAAAAAAGCTGATAACATTTGGTTTGGTTTGGTGTTAAACCGAAAAAACCTGAACCAAACCGATAGATACATACATATTTAAAAAAAAAAAAATATATATATATATATATATATATAAAAAAAATTTGACTCATTCCAAGTCCAAGTACAAATTCAAATAATTAGAAAGAAAAGTGTAGCTAATTTAAGTTTAAGGTAAAATAAAAAGAAATTTGCTAAAGATAAAATAAAATTTTCGCCTTATTCAGTTTTATAGTTCCTTCATTTACATGCCATTTGAATTACTACTGATAAGCTAGCATTTATCCGTAACAAATTAAGGGGAAGAAAATGACAATTGGAATTTACAAAAGATTTAGTAGATGACTTTGTCTTTTTGTTTATCATTTTCCGTTTTAACTTTTGTGCTTTCTTCTCAATGCTTTATAACACGATGAGTCTAGATAACAAAAATTCCTGAGGGACTGCGTAATATCAAAAGGTTCTATGTAGGGAGGTAATTAGAATCATGAAACATAGATGTTATGTTTTTGTAATTCCTATACACAAGCCATAGGCCTATACCTAAATAAAGTTAATGAATTAATTAAGAAGATTCTTAGATTTGAATGGATCACGGTCAAAGTCGTATTTAGTTACCATTTGATTCAAAGGTTCTTTGTATTAATACATTCTTAAAATCCGAACCGAACCAAACCGATAAAATCGACAAAACCGAAACCGATAGAATTTATACTATGATGGTTTGGTTTGGTTTGAATATTAGAAAAAAAATTGACTTAATTGGTTTGGTTCGGTTTTAACCAAAAACCGAGTCAAATCGGACCATGAACACCCCTACCAAAAAGATTTACTCCCTCCGGATCAAAAAAAGAGTCTACTTAGCCATTTGCACACCCCTTCAGAAAATACTAACTCCTAGACAAAAATAGGTAATTTGACTAAACTACCCATAACTAAATAGGCATTGAGATTTGATCATATAACACTTAATAGGGGTAGATATAAAAAAATAAGGTTCATTCTTTCTTGATTTCTTTAAGTGGACTCTTTTTTTTTATCTGGAGGGAGTACTATTTAAGGACCGTTAGAATTGTTTTCTTGAAAGCACTCAGTGGGGCACATATCATAAAAAGAGACGAAAAATGGTAAGGGTGCAAAATGCAAAATGAGACAAAATTAGGGCGCAAAGTGCAAAGGAAGCAGCCCATTTGTAATTGGGAGCGCCAAGATGCCATTTTGAATGAACTTAACAAAAGCTCTAAATTCTCTCTCTCTTTCTTCAATTTGTTGTTCAATGGATCCACAGATTCATCACCATTTTCCTAAACTAAACACCATATAAATCTTCATCTATATATGTGTGAATATATATATATTATCAATACTTTTATTAGCCAATTATTATTTAGTACTATGTAGTGGTGAACAAATTGTAGAGAAATGCAAGTTGTAATTGATCAATGGAAGGTGAGACGCCGAACCTTCTAGAACCAGCAGTAGCAGTGACGAAGCCCATTTCCATCCGTCCGATAAATAATTTGTCAGAATCAGTCAATGTTAGCCGTTCGATTACACAGTCTTCGACAACAACAACGACGTCGTCTTCTTCATCTTCACCACCGGATTTCCTCCGTCATATTCAAGCCGCCTTTAAACGCCCTCGTCCTATCGGTAACCAACTATTCTCAATGCTAACACTACCTTTTAGGGCTTTTTGTTGATATTACTTTTGGCTATTTAGGGATTTTATCTTTTTGGGTATTGCTGTAAAGTGTAAGATTCTAGGGTTTATGGTGACAAGTCGTGTCAATTTTTGGTAAATTTGTAATATTGAGCTATGAAAACTACTTCCTCAGTGACATTTTTAGTGTCTTAGTTTGACTGGGCACAAAGTTTAAGGAATAAAAAGAGACTATTGAATCTTGTGATCCTAAATTAAAGTACTAAAATGTCTTTTGAATCTTGCGGTTTTAAACTTGCCATGTAGGATGTTTGAATTGTTAACTTACTAAATATAGAAAGAGTTAACTTACTAAATATAGAAAGAGGCACCATTTCTAGGACATACCAAAAAGGAAATTAAGACACTTAAATTGGGACGGAGGAAGTAATAGTTTTGTGGTACTCGAGTTAAGAGAATTTCTGGTAATTTTGTATCTTGAGCTATGAAAACTACTCCCTCCGTCCCAATTTATGTGGCACCATTTGAGTAGACACAGAGTTTAAGAAAGAACTTTAGATATTTGTGTGGCTGTAAATCATCTCATAGAGTTAAATTATTTCTAAATATAGAAATGTGACATTCTTTTTGGAATAGACTAAAAAGGAAAGTGTGCCACATAAATTGGGACAGAGGGAGTAATAATTTCGTGGTACTTGAGTTAAGAGAATGACAATGGGGAGAGGAGGATTGAAGACGGAAGTTTAATCTTTGCTTGTTGTATGATGTAGATGAGTTTTATCTTCTTCTTGTGGGATTAAGACGGAAGTTTAATCTTTGCTTGTTGTATGATGTAGATGAGTTTTATCTTCTTCTTGTGGGATTATTATGACCTTTTTTTGCAAATTTCTTCTATGTAGTCAATTTAAATTGCTGGAATTCTAGGGAAACTTGTATTTCTGTAAAGTTATCTGGATGCTTCATTTTTTCCCTTCTCTACTTGTTGTGCTAGTATAAAATGCACAAGTGTTAGCGAGCTTGCCATATCATTATGGCAAGCTTTTTCTTAGTTGTTGAGTTATTAGGCTTGGGTATATTTTGGCTGGAACTCATGGGAGGATCGTGGATGTATTTCTGTTTCCATCTTTAGGCAATTGTTTTTGAAACATAGCCATTTCAGTTCCATGAATCTAAAAGGTTGTGGCTTTAGGTTGTTGAAGAAGTTCTTTATCCGTTGAAAAGATAACAAATGCAACTGAGATTACATCCAATATCTTGTCCTTTCGCGAGGAAGAGTACAGGAAGTTTGACAGGATTATTTGATGATTAAGTTGAAGTGGCAATTGAATGCATTATTGTGAAGTAATATGCTTGGAATTGCGACATCAAATGGTGTTTTTACTATTAAGTAGGCGTTTGGCCATAGAAACCAAAAACTTTTTCACTTTTTTTGGAATTTTGGAGTTGGAGTTGTGTTTGGCCATAGTTTTTGCAAATAGTATTTTTTGTTGAAATGTACTTGTTTTGGTTGTGAAAAAAGTGAAAAACTTGAAAAACAAGTTTTTCAAATTCCAAATACAACTAATTTTCATGGCCAAACACTAATTTTTGAAAAAAGTGAAAAAAAATTCCGGAAAAAAGTGAATAATTCTTATGGCCAAAAGGGTCCTTAAAGAATTTAGACATGTATACAAGTGTATTACTTGTGTTGGACTTGAAAGCAATTGGAAGCACCCTATGTTTTTTGATAATATTATGAAAATATATTGAGGGTATGGCACAAAGAGAATCATAGACAGCACCTGGAAAGAAAATTGTACTTTGTCCCTAGCCCCCAGGGGTTAGCTCAATGGGCAGAGGTTGAGGAATTTGTGTCTTAGGTCACAAGTTATAGCTCTGCGCCAAGCGAATTAAGTCCAGTATTTAAGTGTAGATGAGTCAAGAGGCGGGCCCATCAACCCTGAGTTTTGAATGCTGCGGCTGATCCAAAGGGTTGGCTCCTGAAGGATTTCTCGGCCATAAAAAATTACCTCCTTCTGGTGCTCAATCTAGAAAGTAACTTGTCTCTGTTGTTATAGGCTTAAGAAACATAGTTGGCAGTAGTTGTCTTGCAGCTGGATTTTGCATATGACCATCTCCTGTACTCGATCCTCATTTCCAAGTAGCTCTTGAGATGCTTATGAGCAGTATTTCAGGATAGACATCGTATAAAGAGGATAGCTAGGATGAAAAGGTGACAAGTCTTCAGAATAGTTGTGCACGTCTTTGAATTAGTTGCTGACGTGGGAGCTCTGCTACGGAATGAAGGGGATCCTAGAAGCTCTCATATTTTCTGTTTTATAAATCTGCAACAGTCTTAAGCTTTGTGTTTTTTTCCTGGCACTTTTTTGCTAATGATTGGCACCATATCATCATTTCCATTCAGCTACTAATATTGTTATATTGGTTACTTCTGGTTTCACCTTATTTTATCACTACAAATTTCATTATCCTCCCAGCAACGATCTGATTATCCTACGGTTACCGCTTATGACGGTTACCGCTTATGACCGTATGTAATTTTTATTTTTCCATTTTAAATACATCTGTTGCATGTTTGTTTTACATATTGGAAATTGCTTTCTGTTCATCTGTAGTTGCTTCCAAGAGCTTTTTCTCTTTTCTTTTTTCTGGTTTGTTTTCCTTTTCCCAAAATCTTGGAGCTTGGCCATTCTGATTCACTATCTGGTGACAACTTTCAAAGCCAAGAGATCTAACATGAGAATTCTTTAGGTACAATGAAGTCGAATAATATTATGCCAAGGAGATTGGTAGCTCCTCTGCGGCAAGCGTCAAGAGGTTCTACTTTGAATACAGATTGTACACTGGAAGCAAAGAAGACCCAAGATGAGACTCCCCTGAGTCATAGATTAATGGACTGTATTTCACAACCAAAGAACATTGGCTCTGCTACTGTAGAAGCTCAAGAGGATGCATCTATGCAACCTTCGGAGTATGGTTCCACTGTAGACGCACATGAAGAGAATTATAATTCATTCAACAGTTTGAGAGATCAACCAAGATCCTTCACTGGTCATAGAAGCAACATTACATCTGCTTCCTTGGTTACAGAGTGTGAGCAGGTTTTATTGGCTGAAGGGCAGAAGAAGGTCCATTTTGCTGCTGATAGCACTTCCAGGTCTCAGGGTAATGTAGTATGGTCCATTTATGAACTCCTCCAACTACAATGCATATGACCATCTTTTCTCGTAGACATATCTTCAGCTTTTCCATATGTCGTCGACTGAATAATCTGTTAATGCTTATCATCAAACTAAAGATGTCTTATTGGCTAACATACTGCAAACTAGGTCTGTTTAGTAGTTTGCACATTATAGCACATACTACATATGATTTATGCAGGTGTCAATGACCGAATGGTCACTGGAATGGAGGACTTGTTGTCTCATGTGAATTCACTTACATTGACAGAAATGGATTGGGATGTAGGCAATCAGATGGAGGCTGTGACTGCTGCTAGCCAAGTCTTGAGAGATCAAAATATTCAAACCACAGATGTGGATGGTAACGGGAACTCTTCTCTATTGGCAAATAGAGCATTAGGAGTTGCAGATCAGATTCACCAATTCAGGAACTTCTTACGGAATGATTTGAGCCACCCCATGACTCAAGCTTCAGTGGTTGGGTCAACCTGCACCACAACAACATTGATAAACTCGACATCTGCTCCCATGCTAAGCTCAACAACTTATTGTCCACAATCTCATCTTGTGAGCAACTCTACGGAATCACTGGGGGAATCTAAACTGAAATCTGATCATCTGATGCAATCTTCTTATCCGGTTCCAAAGAATGAAAACAGGCTTTCAGCTGATCAGACAGCTATTGCAGTACCTAGTTCTACCACTGAAACTGATTCAGAAGTTAAGAGATCTAATGTCGCTGAAGGGCCAAGGAATAGTATGCTGATTAAAGGTGACATGCCTAAACATACTTCCCCTCTTGGGGATAACTCAGCCAAAGAATGTGTTACAGATATACAATCTGGAGCTCCCTTGTCAAAAGTTTCATCTTCCAACATGAAGTTGGAGCCTTCTAAGTCTGAAAAGCAAGAAAAAAGCGTGGGTAGTAAAGCAGCATCTTCATCTCGTAAAAAAGGTTATGATCCTGATACATTTTTCAAAGTTAATGGAAAGCTTTACCAAAGACTTGGCAAGATAGGTAGTGGTGGAAGTAGTGAGGTCCACAAAGTCATTGCATCAGATTGCTCAATTTATGCCTTGAAGAAAATCAAGCTTAAAGGTCGTGACTATGCTACTGCATATGGGTTTTGTCAGGAAATTGAGTATTTAAAGAGACTGAAGGGAAAGAACAACATCATTCAACTAATTGACTATGAGGTATGTACTTTACGTTAGCATTCATGATTTTCGAAAACATTAACTGTTTGCTGGGGTTGAACTCTAGCTTATGTTTTGGTTGAAAGGATCAGGGAAGAACATCAGTTGAAAACATTCTGTAGCTAACAGGAGGACGATGGTAGTTACTTATCAGGTCTATCTTTGAACATGCTAATGGAACATAACAATGGCTGGATTTGCCTAGGATTACCTCTTGGAAAAGCTGCATCAGTTAAGGATTCTTAAAAAGTAAAACAACAACAACTACCCCTCAATCCCAACTACCTGGACCGCTCTATGAACACTATCCATGTCACTCCATTCATACCCGTCTCAATCTAATTATCAATAATTTGGGGTTTATAACACTGGAGGTTCTTTACATTTTCACTACCATACAAGTTTCTAAACGAGGTTAAAGATTCCTAATGGATATTAGAGTAAGAGTATCTACATAACTAAACTTTAATCTTAACTAATTGATATCCCTTGTATAGTTTTTTTTCCCCATTATGCTCGGTTTTCACTTAGTTTGTATGGATTCTAAGAGCTTGTAGGTCTATCTGGACAAATTCCTTGTTGGTGAATTTAGGTCTACCTCGTGTTTTTTTAACACCTTCAATCATCATGTTTTACACCTCAAGCCAGTGCATTTGGAGGTCAACGTAGAACGTGATCAAACTGTCTCAAGCAACCTAAAAAGGCTTCTCAAGTGACCTCGTATAGCTCATGTATCCTCCATATATGTCATTTGCACCTTCTGTCCATATTTTTCTGACACCCATCTTGTGCATATGTTGGATCTTAGAAGTCCAACATTCATCCCATATAATATTGTTAGTCTTACAAGTGTTTTATAAAACTTGATTTTCACTTTGGTAGGTATCTTCCTATCTTATAACTCTCTGATAGAATTTCTCAATTTCAACCATCTTATTTTGATTATGTTCTTAGATAGAATTTCTCAATTTCAACCATCTTATCTTGATTATGTTCTTTGACTATTATTACCATTCTCCTCGAGCATCAAGCCCTGATGGCTGAATTGTTTGTATGTAGACACCAGAGTCCCGTCTAATCTCACCATAAGCTAAACTTGCAATGTATATATATAAAATGTCTGGTCAAGCTAGGTTCTTGTGTTAATTGCATGCTAAGAAGATAAAAGAAAAAGAAGCTTGCTTTGGGTGAAGCAGACCATCCAATGTTGGTCTTGTACTGGTATTGATCAAAGTGAGAACTAGAACATCCAAGGGTGCTGCTATCATAAATAACTTATCTTAATAGTGTAGAAAATTGAATGCGGCCTGAGATTGATCACGTTAAATATGCTGGAGTTAGACATCTAGTTTCAAATAAAGCTGCAATTTTCTCTTTCTCATACGTTTCACTGTTGGCGTACATTCAAGAAATCTTATAGTTAAGTTTTTAGTACTGCTATATGAATGTCCATGAATCAATCTGGAAATGGACATTTCCATGTTGAGACCTTTGCAACTCCATAGGCTTATTGAGGCCCTTGGAGAGATGAGAAATAAGCAAGGATCTTCCAGAATGTGAGAGGATAGAAAAGAGAAAAATCACTCCTTTCTCAAAATGGGTTTATAACAAACAATAGAGCTTCCTATATAGGAATTGTGAGCATAAACTTTCCTAATTCCTGAGATTCTAATTATTATGACATATATCTTAATGCTTTTCTTGACCATAATATAATCATTAAGAAAATCTTTACACAATATTCTTAATGATCTCTTGATTTTGAACTTAGAACATGAAGTCTGTAATGAGTAATAGTATCTGCAGTACAAGAAGGCTGATACACAGATCTTGTAGGCCTTGAAAAGTTCAAATCTTATGAATTTATTAAACAAAATCTGGGTTGCTTGCATTTCTTTCTAGATCGCTGTGATAGATTATCTCTAGATATCCTTATCAAAAAAAAAAAAAAAAAAAAAGATTTATCTCTAGATACGATTGTGTTTAAATTGCTAACTTAGCTTCCTCAACCCAAACTATAGGCTTACCAAAGTGGTTAGAACTTCATGTGCCTGCATTTGGTGTTGAGGGTTCAGCATCTGGGGTTTTAAAGTATTTGCAGTTTGCTTTTTGGAGCAAATACTGACATCCACTTCTTTGTTAGGTTACAGATAAGAGTTTACTAGATGAAGTCATGAATGGTTCGATGAGTAATAATGAAAGCAGAGTCAAAGAAGATGGATACATATACATGGTTCTCGAATACGGTGAAATTGATTTGGCTCATATGCTGTCTCAGAAATGGAGGGAACTAGATAGCTCTGAGTCAATTATAGATGAAAACTGGCTTCGATTTTACTGGCAGGTCATTTCCTTCCTTTTTCTCCTTTTTCTGCAGTTACAGATTATTTTTATGAAGTTGCTGTTATGATCTAATCTTTACTGAGCATTCATTTTCCTAATCTTTATGAAGTTGTTTCATTGCTGATTCCAGGTCCTAAATTTTTTCTGTTCTGAAGTCAAAGTAGTTAATAATTTTTTTTTTTTTAGCTAACAGGTTCTAGTTTAGTGTCTTATGATAAACATGTATCCAGTTCTTCTATGCCCTCGTAATCTATCTTGCTTCGGCATTTCATATTAATGCCTTAATACATACTTTACCCCCTAAACTTGTACGAGAATCCTTTTACAAATCTTTCTTTGCAGGCATCCTTTTACACACCTCCCACTTGTATAAAGTGGAACTATTACTGCCCTAAAAGGCTAATACCACACATGGCATGCACATGGAGAACAACAAAATAATCACACATAAACCAGTAAACTACACATGGCATGCGCATGGAGAACAACAAATAATCACATATATGTTTCCTTGGTAGTAGACTAGTAGTGATGAAGAAAAAACCGTGTTGTAGCCAACTGACTGGTAATGTGGGAGATTCCGAGGGGAAAACCACTCAGCAGCTAACCAATGTGCATTTACGGCCTTTTCCCTCTTCTCTTGGTTGGTTTTTATCCTCTTTCTTTCTTTTTTAGGAGTTGGGTAGTGGAGATTGCAGAAGGTGTTGGACAATGAAGAACTGCAAATTAGGAATGAAAAACATCCTCTTGCCTTTGTTGGAGTCGACCCTTTTGCGAATATCTCTTACACGCTGTTCTTTGCTAAAAGCATTTTTAGTGTATATGTTAAGGTTCATGAAGGTCAAAACTGATTGATCCGGGAATACTTTTCGTGGATTTTTGTCAAAAATCAAGTACTGATCCTAGCTGTCTTCTTATTAGGAATGTGCTTTAATGGCCATTCTCAATTCTCAGTAATATATCTCGATGAGCTCCTGAACCTCAATATTCTTTAATCCAAAAGGAATGGTGGAGATTTGCTTATTTACCCATTAAAGTCTCTTCATTTGATCAATTTTAAGGTGTATGCAATTCCAGATTCAACTTAAACTTATAAAGCTAGAGATAGACCTAGGGCAAGATACTTTACCTGAGAAACACTTCCATAATCCTTCCAAGGGAAGGGGAAGAGGAGCTCCATGTTGCTTTAAGGTAACTGAAACTGGCCATCATTGAACCGAAGTCCAATTCAGGAGTCTGTTCCTGTATATCTTAAGTAAATTCTATAAACAACAGAATAAAAGACATTTGGCCAGTTGCTTCTTGATAAATTGAGATCGTCACTTTTCTATCTCAATCTGCAAACCTTTTTGATTTATGGCATGTTTTGTTTATGCTTAAATTTCTTCATAATATGATTTTGAATTCAAATTCTGGAGGGTTTGGTTAAAGAAAGAATCTTCAGTACCCGCCTCTATACCGGGCTCATTTTTTTTATTTTTTATTATTATTATTTTATTTCTTTTTGATAAGATATTTACCTGGCTCATTTGGTTGTATGTATATTTTTTCTTTAATTATAAACTTCTCTTGATGGCAGAACTTTAGGACCCTTTGGTCTTCCATCTAGTATAGGGGAAGACTGGATTGGCCACCTTAGTTTCATGTACCATTTTTGTATGTTGTACATTCTACAGACTTGAAATCTGGCAAAATTTTAATATTTTTGAATTGTACTCAAAAGTTCTAGACATACTTTGCAGCAAATACTTCTTGCTGTTAACACCATACATGAGGAACGGATAGTCCACTCGGACCTAAAGCCAGCTAATTTCCTTCTTGTCAGAGGCTCACTAAAGCTGATTGATTTTGGTATAGCTAAGGCTATTATGTGTGACACAACCAACATTCAACGTGATTCACAGGTATTTCACTCTTTTTCTTTACGATTTACATGGAATGCATCTGATTGCCCCACTTAGCATCTATAAGAAAAGAAGTGTACTGCCAAAAGGAAGATTAACATATAGAAATCAGCAATGTCAACTTCATCTCTGCTTTCTTAGTGGAGGAAGATTAACATATAGTAATCAGCAATGTCAACTTCATCTCTGCTTTCTTAGTGGATGTTAACTCTTATACAGGTGGGCACTTTAAGCTACATGTCCCCTGAAGCTTTTATGTGTAATGAGACAGATGCAAATGGCAATACAATAAAGTGTGGTCGGCCCTCAGATATCTGGTCATTGGGATGCATCCTTTATCAAATGGTTTACGGGAGAACACCCTTTTCAGAATACAAAACTTTCTGGGCGAAATTTAAAGTTATAACAGATCCAAACCATGCAATCGCGTACGAACCTTTGTCCAATCCCTGGCTACTTGATCTTATGAAGAAGTGTCTTGCATGGGATCGAAATGAAAGATGGAGGATTCCTCAGCTACTCCAACATCCATTCCTCGTTCCCCCTGTTCCACCACAATTACCTGCTCGTGTTGAGCAATCCTGTACACTGCTTCAATTAATTGCTAAATCATGTGAAAACGATGGAAAGGCATCGATGCTATGTACGCAACTCCAAAATTTACTAGTTCACCCCAGTCAAATATCATACGAGGCATTACCTGTATGCCAATACCAGAAGTTGCTTTGTGATGTCTCTTCCCTCTGTCTTCAACTCCAAGAACAGTTGGGAAACTCAGAAAGAGGAACAATGATGTAATGTTAAATATGATTTATACATTTTAGCCTTCTTCAGTCCTAGATTCTTTGGGGTTTTGGGCAGTTACAAAGCCGTCTCCATCTTTGAAGTCTTCTGCCAAGTTACTGCTAAAACTACTCAAAACAAAGTGGTCACTGTCACCTGGTTTTGTTTTCTTAGAGTGGCTTGCAGATAATAGGTGAATAAGTGTTGTACTGTGCTCCAGGAAAGGGTCTCTATGTGTGTAATATGCCATTCATAATGCTCCCTGTTCAGACTAATTATATTTTAATTTTTTAGTCCTTTTTTATCTAAGAAAAAGTGTTTGTAAATCAAAATAGAACGAGAGATAAACAAGTCCATTTGGATTGAGAGGGCTGCAGTCTCGACGAACTCTTTTAAGAAAAGTGATTTTCTTATTCAATTGGATCCAAGGGTAATGTTATTGATTCTCTTTCAATAGTGGATTTGGAAATGCAACACGATCTGTTCTTCAATAGCTTCACTGACTAACTAGTATACCTCTCTACTAGGATAAATACCTTTTATAAAATAAGATTTTTTTTTTTTCCTATCATTAAAAAAAGGGATATACAAGAATGCCGACCAACTACAACTTGATAACTTTCTTAGCAAGCAAATAAAGGTGTCTAAAACCATAACCAAACTAAATAAAATAATAACCACCGGTTTTGGTTAGATTGTTAACCTTTAGCCATGAGATTTATCAATAAAACATTAAAAAGAAAAGAAGTTTTTTTGGTTCAAATGATAACTTTTATTTATAGTTTAAGGTGAAACATACATATTGCTTGGTACTATTAAGCCTAAAAGCTAACTCATTTATTTTTGTAATCTTAATACACAGAAGTTGTTTACAAACATACATATTAATTAAACATAAAAACTACCTAAAATTAAAATGAGAAATAAAAAAACTTTGTGTAATGATCCCAAACTTTAGGGCAATAATTCCATTTTGCCCTCAATTCTCCCATTTTATTAACAAAACTTTGTGTAAAGATCCCGAAGTTGTCGTAAACGGAAAAAGATGATATTGATGGTGACAGTATCTTCTAAGGAATCTCCAAATGATATGGTGAAAAAGAAAGATAAAAAAAAAAGAAGAAGAAACAACCTAAAATCAAATCTAAAAATTTAAGTTAAAGGCATTGCTCACATTATTGGTTTGGAAAGGTATGTTAAAAGTATATGTTGGCATATTCTTAAAAACATAGCCTTAAACAATCATGTGAAATAAGTAGGCCAAAAATCAAATTAATGATTAAAAGGTATAAAATATTTATAATTATTTATGAAAAACTAATATTATACATACAAATAATTATAAAATTTATGTATATAATTTATCGGTTTGGTTCGGTTATTTATTCGGTTATTTATTAATAGAACCATAACCAAACCAAATATTATCGGTTTTTAAAATTTAAAACCAAATCAAACCAAACCAAACCAAATGTCGGTTTTTTATTCGGTTTGGTTAAATTTTCGATTTGGTTTTGGTTTTAACCAAAACCATGAACAGCCCTATTCTTAACAAGCAAATAAAGGTGATAAGACTGAAACTGGAAGTAAAAGTAGGGAAATATTGCTTGGTAAAAGAGTACTCATTTATAATAGAAGTGTTCACAGAGAAGGTGAGGTGGTCGAAGTCGTAAATGATGATATTGATGGTGACAGTGATGGTGGAGATGGAGATCCGCCCACATTATTGGTGGAAAGGTATGAAGTATATGTTGGCAATAGAAGAAGGGGAGGAAAGTGGTTGGCATAGTGAGATGGCGAAAGACTTCACCAAAATGTTTGTATCAATATTTGAGCCACATAAATAGCGTCGTGAGTATTTTTATGCAAAAAAATATACTAAAAAGTAAATATAATTCTTTTCGCATAGTAAATGGACAAATTTAATCCATTTCCCTAGAAGATACAGGCTCATAGTAACGAGCATGTAAGTCATTAAAATGAGACCTTAAGTGTTGATAAGGTCCTTCATGAATATGTTAGTTCATTGTCGGTTGTTTTAGATCTTTATACACCCAGATGATTAACCTTAAAATATTGTTTCATTTTCAAATTTACTGTCCCTAGACTAAGAAGATGAAGGATGCATAGAGCTAGTTTTGATAAATTTAATGGGGATACTGATCATCTGGTTAGGCTTAATGACTAAGAATATCATAGATTCAACGAATTTAACAAATTCAGTTTTTTTTTTCAAGAATATAAGAGGACCCTAAATGCGATAAAAGTTAGAAGTCAATATCCTGCATTTAGTTTGAGGCATCTCCTTCAAATTTGGTCATATCGACTTTCTATGTTCCTAAATCTGTTAGGGGTCGTTTGGTTGGGAAACAGTTACCTCAAAATTACTTATCCTAGGATTAGTTATTTCACCCTCCCATAGAAATAAAATAGCACTATAATCCTAGGATAACTAATTCCGGGATTAGTTATACCGTGATTTTATCCCCACCAAACGTGGGATAAACTTATCTCACCTTTAATCCCGGGATAACTTTAGTTGTATATGTATCTTGTTGCATGGTATGAAATCAACTTGACTACATGTGTGCTTTCACTTAACTAGACATTTCTATTTTATTTGATTTGTGTTTGATTGATATCAATCTCTTCTTGTTAGTCTTCCTCGATAAGACATTTGGTTTGTCCTTGTATGGTTATGCAAATTAGAATAAAAGAGATGTAAAAAAGTTTCTATTCCATTTTTTAATTGGGAATTGAGAGCATGCGACTCTTGCAATCGGTATGGAGCAAATACAGTGATAACCAGTTTCTGTTTTTGGTCATGATCAGTTATAACCTGTTGATATCTAAAGTACTTAACAAAGTTGATGGGTGAAAACTCTATAAGAGAAATCAAGTGAAATCATGAAAAGTATTAAATTTGAGCAATCAATATGATCTAGAGTAAAACTTACGACTAACAAACCAAATAATCTGTCTTTTTGTAACTAATTATTAGGTATTAGCAAATCCAAGTCGTGAAACATAACATCGATTTTATAGTCCAAATTATAACAAAATTCCTGTTCAGCAAAATCACAATTACAATGAAAATATTGACATATTTTGTAAATTTTACTTCAACAATCAGCTTGGGAAGAAATCTTTTTAGCAATTATCAAAATATGAATGCCTTCTCTAACAAGCTTTCTATACTTCATGTCGCTGCAAGTTTACTTGTAAACACTCATAAGAGGGTCATGCTGCTCGTATCTCTCTGTCAGGCTGCTTGATATAAACTTGACTAATTGTCACGACCCAAATTTTTTAAGTCGTGATGGCACCTACACCCAATCCGGTAGGTGAACTATTTTCATAATTAATTCATTTTCTTACAATAAGTGCGAAAGATAAAATAAAAAATACCCGAAAGACCTAGTGATATGAGTCAATAACATCTAACTTAAAGTAAATACAAGGATTTACCACCAAACTATCTAGGAGTTTAAATGACAACCGGATAAAATAGAGAAGTCAGAGTCTGGTAATGCAGATCGATAAGCAGCTCATCCTGAACTCCAAATGACAGAACTCTCATCATCTCTTAGAAATCAGCTAGTACTCACTTATAGACCTGCACATAAAAGTGCAGCAAGTATAGTATGATTGTATGAGTACAAAAGCACGTGCACTTAGCAATATCGTCGATCGATCCTAACTAAAGTAGTAGCGAGGGTTGGTCTTGCAAATGCTTATATCCACACTTTAACGGTTGTTAGTCCACTAAAAATATATAATAAATTCGACAGATAAGAGACAGATTAATCTTCATAATTCAACTAGGTATTAGAATCCAATAACTAGCATAGATAATCACTAATCAATCTTAGAATCCGATTGTAAGCTCAACAGCTTCAATATGTCAGAACTAATGAATGAAATGTAATGCAATGGACAAATGCAACCTGGTATACACACACTCCTTTAGTGGGAAGTTGTAACCCATGCAGGATTCGCGAGGTCCATACACCTTTCCGGAACCATTTCCCATCGGTAGTCAGCCAATTCGGTTATCAATCACATCAACCCGCCCAGAACCATTTTCCAGTAATATGCATGAGATACCATATGAAATCATGAATATAACATGCACACATTAGATAATTACGTTGTACAGGAAAAATGCTCTAAATAGCTCATTTTCATTAATATACGAGAATTTCAGACTGATGTATGCACATATAACCACTTATCATGAGGATCATCTCAAAGTCAACTAAATCATGCTCAAATAACACTGATGTAATCCATCAGTCAAATATTTCATCAATTCACAGATTACATACCCATAACATGGCCCCGGTACCATACAGGTGTTCGTCACCTCATAAGTACGGGACCCTCTTTTACCCATTTCCCTTGTTAATTAGTCAAATACCAATAAAATACTCCATATAGAGTCTAAAAAGTCTAAACTTGTCTTTGATCTCCATATAGAGTCTAAAAAGTCTAAACTTGCCTTTGATTTGAAGTCTCAAAGCTCATAAATGAGCTTTCCCTTCCCCAATGCCTCCGAACGATCCTAATCTGATCAAATACATAATCTACACAAGTATAAAAGAATCGGACTAAAAGTCAACCCCGAGCCCTTGAGGTCAAAACCAGAAATTTCTTCCAAAATTAGGTTACTCATCCCTTAAGGAATCTATATCTGAAATTTTAGCCCAAAACGATTTTGAATTGACCTCCAAATCCTAAATTTCACTTTCTTAAATTTAAGGGCAAAACCCCTAAATTCCCAACCAAGTCACGAATTAATCCACTAATAAATAAGGGTAATCAAATAGAAATACAAAAATCGAGATTGAATTCTTACCCCCTCGTTGAAACGAGAAGAACTCCGCAAAAGTTGCTCAAATTCAAGCTCTAGAGCTCTCAAAATCGTGAAAATATATTGTGGGGACGAATCTGTCAATTTATAGTTGACTAGGTTCACTTTTGTGATAACTATTCGTGGTCACGATGAAAGGGGCTCTGCGATCGCGGTAAAGGGTCTGCAGTCGCGACGAAAGGCTTCGCGGTCGGGGCTAAAGCTTCGCGATCGCTACCATAGGTGCACCATACCAAATTTTATGCTCTAATGAACATAATTCTTTCATACAACCTCGAAATTTGACGATTCTTGTTGCTATGATTCCGAAATCATGATACAGATCTAATGGTGCAATCAAAATGCAATTTAGAGCTCATTTGCTTAATGTGGTACTGTTTATGCTCAAAACAACGGCGAAATATCAAATATGAGTGCAATACAACCCGAACTCATTCTAAACACATCTGAATCTAACCAAAACTTATGGAAAAGCCCAAAATCATCATACGAACTCGCTGGAACTTTCAAATCATGAATCCAGAATCGTTAAGTCAACTATTTGGCGGTGGTCAAATCTTAACTTGTAATTCTACTAGAATGCAACTCAAGCGTCTGAATCACTCCGCCCATCGAGATTCATCCAAGCTTCCAACTAAGTTATAAATAATCATCCGAACCTATGGGAACTTTGAAACCTCGATTCTGAGTCCGTTTATCCCGAATATTGATTTTGGTGAACTCTTATTTTATTTTTTCTCAAAACCTTTACTTTTTGATTTCCTTCTCGGATACTCATCCGATTGCCTCGGAAACCATTCCAACCGTCCCCTGAAGTCATAGTATGCATGTTGAACCTATCAGAGTTGTGTGATTTAGAAAGAAAAAAAATTAATAATCAAAACAACCGGACAAGTCGTTACACTAATAGGTTGATCCAGCCTGTCACTTAACACTAGTTGGATTAGAGCTCGAATCATTTGTGATATTCTTTGGCCTGATCCACCCGTAACCGTACAGGTTGAGTCCATTAAGATGTTTTATTTTTAATTTTTTTTATATTCCATATTTTGTGTTATATTATAAGTATATAATTAAGTTGTTAGATGAAGATAAATGTTTCACAAAGATACAAATATAAGAATAACAAATGATTTTTTTTATTAATTTGAAATTTCGTATGATAAATAGCTTTTATTCTTACAAGTTGAAATTGATTAATTAAAAATTTGAAATAAATAAGATTTTAATGTCAAACTTAACAATAAACAAATGAAGGAAAATATTCAAACTTTATGTATTTTATTTCAAATTTGAAATGTGAATTAAAAAAAAAAAAAAACTAACTACGCTTACAAATTGAAATTGAACAATTTGCGTATTTCAAAATTAAAATGCATTAAATATATTCTGTTAAATTTCAGTTTTATTGAGCTAGTCTCTGGTTAGTGTTAAGAAATTGAACTCTGCTCAAGCCCCTCAGGTTAGAGGGTTAGGGTTCGGTTCGTGGAAAAGTGTTAAGGAGTCAAGTGAGTAGGTTTATAAATTAACCCTACCAATTTAATATGTTTATACACACACATGTTTTTGCGTTTGGATTAATAGATGAAGAAATTATAGAATTAACACCTTTGTCAAAATGTTACAATGAATATTTAAAAATTCATTATTTGACTTATTCATGAATTAATAAGAAAGCTACATTATTATTTTCTTGTATGCTGACATCAAGAGCATAATAAATTTGCTTCTAAATAAATCAAGTTTTTACTAATACAATACTTTAAAACTTTGAATTAAACTACTCAAATTTTATATTAGTAAATATAATTTTTTGTACAATAATATTCAAGGTAATGTAGTGTAAACACATCTAACATTTTCTTAACGTGCATTAATCCTTAGCACTATAAATAAATATTACTATCAAATGTTTGTTGTGAAGTTAAAGTTTTGTGTCTTTTAAGAGTATTATCCTATAAATAAAAAATACGGAAGAAGAAATGTGACACTAACTTTTTGGGTATGCATGCATATGTAAACTCTATTAAAAAGATTAAGATATCTTATTGAAATTTGAATTTCGGCTATTACTTTTATAAAAGATGCTCATTAAAGTAGGTATGACAACATCATCTTTTAGCTATTTAATTGTAACCCTGTATAAATCTTCTAGATAACATTTTCAGTCAGATGATAAATAAATAAGGAGATAAGGGGTCCCCTGGCCTAATACCTCTAGGAGCCCGTTTGGATTGGACTTATTAAAAAATCATTTATATAAGTTGCTTCAAAAATTTTTAAAAAAAAAGTTGTTTTTCGAACTTTTTTTGAGTGTTTCGTTTAAAAATAAGTTCCCAAAAATTTTGTCTTAAAATAAAAAAAAATTAATTATCAAAGTTATGGCTTTTATAAGTTCTAAAACAACTTATAATTCCTTCAAAAAAATAAGTTGGACTACCCCAACTTATTTTTTTTGGCTTATAGCCTCGTAATTCCTTAACAAAAGTATGCCGGGTCCGGCATAGCAAATTAAACTTGCCGCTTTTTGCGCGTGGGTTCAACCTGGAACCTATGGGTGTTAGGCGAGGCAAATTTTAAAGATTTCCATCCAAACGCCAGAACATAAAAGGCTTTTTTAATACATAACATAATAGCGCCAAATAGCCCCTCGATCGGAAATTTACATTTTGGAACCTCAACTGAGGTTCCTATTAAACACTCCAACCTCATTGCTTGTGTGCCTATTGAACACACTTTTGACAGCCCTAAACAAACTTAGTGTGTGAAGTTACTCGCCATAGACCAAAGAAATACGACCAATTAAAAAAAGGACAAGTCAACAAAGGGAAAAATAGTCAAAAACTAAATAAAGAAAAACGAGAAAATGATTAACTGAAAGGAAAAGTTTTCTTACGTTGTTGTCATTCCTCTTCCTCTATTTAGTTTGAGAAAAAATGGTAGGAATTTGAAGAAAAAAAGTGGCGAAATCTAAAAATTTGGGGAAGAATAAAAAGTCAACTAAATTGGTGGGGCAAATAATTTTTGGCTTGAAATTTTTTAGTTAGAACAACAAAAAGATTCCACTTTGGGTTGAAAGAAATTTGAAGAAAGACACTGACTGAAATATGCAAACATTCAATTTTTTATCTGCCTTTTTTTTTTTTTTTTTTTTTTTTTTTTTTTTGACCTTTTGGACAGCAGCAGAAATAAGATGATTGCCATTTTCTAAATCTTGGAAAAAGCTTTTTTGAATTTTTTTTATGTTAAAATTATAATTGTTGTTCAGAATGTGTGAACTATCTCAGCAAGATGATTTTGGGAATTTTCTCTATAGTTACGGCATCTGCTGAAATTGTGAGCTATTATGAACTAATTTTCTCTACAAGACTTCAATATGTCCAGTAGGAAGAACGTGCCGTGGAAACAAGATTTGTTGGTGGGTGTAGAAATTCTTGATTTTCTACTTTCTGTACACCGGTTATATTTCAGATTGGAAAAAAATTAAGGTACATTTATTTTAGTAATAATTTATTTAGAAATGATCTCTACAATTTGTTTATGATAGAAATCGTGCTAAAAAAAAAAGGAATAGTAGCAGAGGAGCGGCGCTAATGGAGATGAGGTGCTGGTGTGGTGGCCTTTAAATAAAGTGGGTTTCTGAAAATGAACAAAGTGAAAACACATTATTTGAGACTTGTTCACGTGCCTAACAAGTGTGAAATACACTTCCTTTTTGCCATGTCAACTTTGTGTTCAATAGGCACACAAGGAATGAAGTTGGAGTGTTCAACAGAAATTGATCTAAGTTGAGGTGTCAAAATGAAAATTTCAATCAAGTTTAAGGGGCTATGTATTTGGCCAATATAAAAGGACAAATGTATCAAGCACATCATCTATAAAATTATGAAGTTTCATTTAGGGGAACTATGCACTTGTATACAATAGGTTTCTCTGTACAATGATGCATTGTGTCCCGTCGCATTCACATGAATCCCCACAATGATTTGATGTAGAGCTCCCTTATGAAAGACATGTTAAAAGTATAATTACAGATTAGTGCAAAAAAAAAAAAAAAAAATGAAGAAAAGTGCGTCGACTTAAAAAATACATTAGTTTGTTCTCGACTTGATACACTAATTTGAGAAATTTTATTTACTGGTTGCCTGTTCGATTTCATTATTCTCTTGTTAACTTTCACCATAATTGGTTTGTGTTTTTTCCTGACTTGTGCTTCAATTTTATAATTTAATGTTATGAACTTTGAATGGATAGAGTTTGACGTATGGATTACTTATGTTTTATGGTAAAGAGATTTGGTGTAAAGGAGAACATTATTGTTAAGCAATCACTTCTTTACTTAATTAGTTGTCTTGAGAGATATTCAAACTTGACATGCGAAATATTGTGTCCAAATAAGGCATCCTGAATTTTTTCCCTGTTTTAGGCTTGAGTTATCTTTGTAGTTAAAGTGAATCAGTCTGATCTAGATTATTGTGAGTCTGTGATCATGTATCTTCATGATCCATAAAAGTTACTGCACCTTGTATACTATATAACAAAATGGTGTAAAAAAAGAAGAGGAAAAATAGGGTCTTAACGAAATGACGATTGCAAATGGTATTTATTAGTTGGACCTGTGGGTTTCTAATCCATATGGTTAAACATTAAAAAAAAAAAAAAAAAAAAAAAAAAATAAACCTAACAAAGGTAAGCCTATTTTACGATTAGAATATGTTAAGAGCTATGTGAGTGTTTAACGTATGCTATAGCGTGTACTAGAACGGATATTGGTTTTACAGTAGGTAAATTGTTGTAGGTACACTAGTAAACCAAGTAATGAACACTGAAAGTCTGAAATCATGTAAAATGAGTCACCCAAGATATTTAAAGAAGACAATGAACTATGGATTGTGCTTTAAATTTCTGTATTTCAAGGTCTACTATTGCTAGTTGGATCAATGATAAGGTGAATTATCTTGGATTTTTATGTATATATGATGGGCCGGTGGGGGTTTGCAATAATCCTTGTGAATTCAAGAAACCACCTTTTATAATTGATTCCACCACCACCATGAGCAACAAAATACCCAATGTAATTTCACAAGTGGGATGTGGGAGGTGTAATATATAAGAAGCGGTCCGTATAAATTTTGAAATTGGCTTCCTTATCTCTATCTTATGAGATAGAGAGGTTGTTTAGATAAGCCTCAATGTAAAAAAAAAAACGTATAAACAAAGCAGTCAAAATTGATTCTACCATGACAACATGATTTATAGCATTTTATTTTGGTCAGTCAAGAACAAATACTTTATGTATTTACTTTAGGCCAGTCAAGCAACATCATCAAGGGCTTATAACCAAGTCTACAATGGTAAATCAAGACATATAACTGGATTAAGAAATAGCTGTGTGAGATAACTTATTGGTAATGATGTTATTGTTAATCACCAGCTAGCGAGAAATTAAACGAGTCTGCCCGTCTTCGTAGATTTTTAAAAAAATAATATTTGGAGATTATATTTAATAAACTTGAAATATGAAATTTGAAGTTTAAAAAATAGGTTTTAGAATTTTTAAAAGTTATTTCAAATTTTCACTCACAAAACTTTAAATGTATTTTCATGTCCAAACACAACTTCAACTTTCAAATATATATTTTTTCAATTTAATTTCAAATGCTATTGTATTTTCAAAATATCAACCAATTCATGTTCAAACGCCTACAAAGATGCGTAGCTCCATTAAAATGTTAACTTGACTTTTATTTCTCGGCAATAAATAATATAAAAAAGATTATACAGTATATATTTTTAAATCTTTTCTATGACATCAGTGATGTTAATACTACACCATTTATGGAGCTTGAACCCACTACTTTTAATTATGGAAAGCGGTAAACTCACTAGGTAGAGCTAGCTAGTCCTTAACCCAAAGAGAAAAAAATTATATTGACATCCCTATGACCCTAAAAAGTGTAATTAATAAAATAAATACTAGTAGTAGATCACAGAACAAGGAAGTTAATTAGAAAATAGATTCGATAAGTTTTGTAAATTTTAAGAGAGCCCATGCTGCATTGCCCGACTATAGTCAAACAAGTAATCATGTCCAAATTATGAGCTAATGAGTAGTACAAAACAAGAGTCAAAATAATTTAAAATAAAATAAAATTCCAACTCCCAAAAAACAAGAGGGGATGGGAACGTAACAAAAACCAAAGCAGCCATGCGCGACCATAAACTCAGGCTAAAAGACAAGCACAGAGCATAAAACTCTCTACTTTCTCTCTTTAAAACGTACTGCAAGGAACTCAATAATACCAATTGTCTGGCCATGATTTAGGTACGCCAATGATAATTTTTTAATTTATGTATATGTCCGATTTTGGATAATATGGAGTACTTTTTAAGCTGGAAAAAGTTGCATCATTATTTAAGATGCTTATCTAACCTATATACCCGTTCCAATTTATTTGACACTCTTTATGTTTAGACAAAAGTAAATCATATATCATTCTGGAACCCACAAAGTTATAACTTTACAAGTGTTTTTGATTGTGCACAAAATGTTAGAAAAAGAATCCTAGGAGATGCATATTCCTGTAGTGGGTGAAGTTAAAGTTGACACCTTCCTTCAGAGGATGTGTTCTTCACTTATTCCTTTTACCCTCACTCCATTTTAAATAAAGGCAAAATTGAACTAGTAGTACCTTAACTTCCTTTCGGTTTCCATAGGCATTGAGAAGGACGAATTATTAAATATTTTCATTCTTTTGATTAAGGCAAGTAGCATATCTTATTTACAAGACTTGAAAGTTGAAATCCCATATTTTAAGAGAGCTACCTATAACTATCATTTGAATGACATGATGGTGTACAATTTAGTTACACTAACAATGTATAAAATTTGAGGTTGATAGGACTCACGTGGACGTTCGATACCTCGATTTTTGTATTATGGTATTTGATGCAGTATTTGGTATCCATTTTAAATTTTTTGGTATTCAGTATTTATAAATAAATAACCGAAATACCGAATTATCATACCGAAATATACAGGTACATAAATAATTCATATATATTATTATAATACTAACAAATACTTATAAACTAGTATTAATACAAAATTAGTTATTTAGACGTTAGAACTTTCACTATTCTATCTTGATTGAAATATTTTTTTGAGTAATTGACTAAGAAAAGGAATTGCTTGTACCTGCTTGTGAATATTTTTACATGTGTAAGGTGTTAGTATGATATAATTGAGACTGTTACTTGAGTAGCCAAAGTTATAATTTTCTATATGTAAGTCGAAATCGAACAAACTATGATTACTGATTTATCGTACCGCAAAATATCAAAACCGAATTAAAAAATACTGAACCATACGAAATGAGGTAATAGTGTATATAGTATTTTTGAAACTGAAAATCAAAATTACGGAACTAAAGTATCCAATACGGTATCATAGAATACCATGCCCACCCCTACTTGAAAGTGTCCTTTTTTTGTGATCATGTTGAAAGTGCCTTGGTATTTAGTGGTGAGCGTGACCTATATTGATTGTACTGTACCACAGGCTAGAGCATGCTTGTATACCCGGACCCACGTTAGCCATTTGCTGGTGTATATATGTGTGTTTCTTAAAAGTTTGGTTTGTTTAAATTGGTTCTTGATCGAATATAGGATCCAACCATATTTTGCGACATAAATGGGAGGAATTAATTAGTCTAAAGTCAAAATATATAGCAGTACTAAGTATTATGAGATAATAACACTTTTGGTCCCTTAATTATAGATAAATTTTGATTCTAATCTTTGTTATATCTGACTAAATATATCAAACTTTCAATTAATTAAAGGATGCTCCTTTGATCCCTTTACTTGTAAACATTCATAAATCATAGTAATTTTTAAATATTCTATTACTTAATTACCCATGTGTTATATCAAGTTTGTATTGTTACTTCATCTATGATAGTACAACAACTCTATAAATAGTCAAATATAACATAATTTCTACACGAATGGACTAAAATCACACATTTAGTTAATCAAGGATTAAATATGTTGAGTCATATATCAATAATATCAAAAGTAAAATTTACCAATAACTTTAAGTACCAATGCTGCCGTTATCCCTAGTATTACCCGCTTCGCTTGGTTTAACGATAATTTAGAATATTCCAAAAGCTAATACTAAATCTATAACAAATATAACTCTTTTCTTGGTAGAGGCAGCATTTCAAATTGAACTCCGTACATTTCAAATTTGAACATATATAGACCTTTACTTTATGGAGAGTCTAATTAACTTGCTCATCTTTGATTAAAAAAGTATCTTTTCATCAATTATTATTATTCCCTAAATAATATTATAAATACTTTAAAAATATTAAGCTGATTTTCATTATACGTGATGGAAAATACAAATTGAGATAAATGTAAAAGGAGGAGGGTGATATAAAGACACAATTCGGAACAATGGTGTCTGACTAGTCTGTATCACTGTGAAAGTGCCATAACCTTTTATATACGTTGACAAAAGTAAATCAAACAAATAACTTACGAACAAGTACATAGACGGGAAGTTATTGACACATCTTCATTCATTTGAACAAAAACAAATGAAAAATATTGTTGTCACAGAACAAGAAGGAAAACAACGTCCTAATTAATCAGTATCTTACTAGAAACCCTTGTAAATTACAACAAAGCAAGGCAATATAGCCTTAGGATTAAAAACATACAACTCATCCAAATTGGAATAAACTCCAGCAGCTCCAGCAATGGAATCATACTCCTCCAAATTATTACTATTATTTCCATCCAAATTTTTCTTCACCCTTCCTGCAATCACTCTGCAAACTAACATTGCCCTCTTGTCATCCTCCTCATTCGACACAACTCTCGTGTTGTCGTGTGCCTTCCCACTCGTCGCGGTCGTGAATATACCTGCACAATTTAAGGACAATTCTCTCAATCGATCATTAGCTTTTTCTTTGGCCCGTCGGCCGAAGTTAATTACAGGCACTAGTCAAAATATGCAAAACACACCGATCATTTATATAATATGTATATTCATGTATACAATATGTATATTTATTGTATATTAAATATATATTTAGTATATAGTATGTATATTTAAGTACAAATCATATGCATTTGTTGGCTATTATATTTTAGGGCGGCCAGAAAAGGTAAATATAATAAAAGTTTATATGAAAAGAAAGTCGATTTCCAACAATAATACCTTTCTTTGTACCATGATCAGTAGTAGTTGCCATCTTGAATCCATTTTTGATGAGAGTACACACATTACAATTTGGGACAGTGCACAAATTTGAGGAGCCATTTAGGCCAAGGGAACACATGAATGTTGTGCAATGGAACCTTAAGAGTTCATTACCATCTGCAATACAACGTGGGTGTTTTTTGGCGAGGTTAGTTGCCTTAGCCTTGATAGCCTCTCTGTACTCCTCAAATCTTGAGATAGTTCTAGGAGTATTGCGGATTTTCAAGATTCTGTCAATCTTGCATACTGGGGTCTTTTTGTTCAACCAGCTTGACTGAAATATTATTTCCACTATGTTTCTACTTGTGTCTTCTGGACCCAATTCAGATACTGCCAGTTCATATTATTCATAAAATCAGAATAAATGTAGACAAAAGAATAAAGAAATGGGTAAGTTATGTTTTTTTTTCTTTTTTTTCTTTTTTCTTTTTTTCTTTTTACCGTGTGATATATGTTGCCTAAGCGGAATGAAGGAACTTAATAAGACTAAATATTTAGGTAGGGCGCCCAAGTCATGTGGTTCTTTAATTTATATTGTAGAATCATCAAGATCAACTTTCAGATAATTTGATTAGTTTGACGGTAAACTTTTCCATTGTATATATTAGTTCAGAAATTTATGGGAGCGTACATCTAAAAGGAAAAGAAGAAGAAATTAGGTAGCATGAGAGGGTGGAATTAAGTGGAGGCTTGGAGGTTAGTATAAAATAGTAGTACTAATTAATACTCCCTCCGTCCCAAATTCACAAGTCACTTTAGGTCAAAAGAATTATTCCAAAATAATTGTCACTAGGAATTCAAAACTAAAGTTGACAATAATTTCTAATCATACCATTAGTGGACATGAAAAGAGGTAAATCGACACTTAAAGTGGGGCGGAAGGAGTAGTAACTTCCTAGGAATCTGGTGATAGAACTTCAAAAATTTTAAGAAATGGCAACATTTAAAGAAATGGCATAGGTAATTGACATACTAAACACTGTGAAATATATATATTATTTGGAATCATAATGACAACAAGACTAACACTACTATATAGTAGTATGATTTTGGGAAACGAACATGGTGACTGGACTCACTCCCAGCCCAAAAACTTGTACAAATATAAAATATGCCAATCAGCCAGAGGGAGACAGGGGTCATGCAGTTCGAGGCTACAGAGAAAAGTTTGACTAAAGAACTGAGGAAAAAGAGATTCCTTTTTAAAGTAGTAACCAATTGATGAAACAGAGGATTAAAATAAAATACACATTAACTTTTTGTAAATGAAAATCTAGGAAAGAAGCCACAAGTGTAAGTGTTTGTGGTGGAGTGATAAATACTCTTTCATTCTTAATCAGAGATCTCGAGTTCGAGTCCTGCTAAGTATGACGTCACACTTGTTAGGAAGCACTGTAGAACTAGAAAAAAAGAAATTAGTACGTACCAGCATGCCTAACAGCTTGATGAAGTTCCAAATTTTCAAGTTTCATAAAGATTTCTCCACATTCAGAACAAATAGTTGATCTCAAAGAAGGATCCCTAGCTATTGGATCAACAACCATTCTACATTCATAGCAACCCGAAAGCTTTCTGAATGGCATTCCTCTTATCGAAGATGAAGCAGTGGGAGAACTTGAGAGTAACGAAGACGAAGAAGCAGAAGCAGAAGCAGCAGAAGAAGAAAAACTACTAGTGCCATTATTATATACTTTGATGGATCTATTCGACGAGCCATCAATATTTTTACGTCCTTTGGGAGGCGATGGCGATGGCTCGGGCCTATGCACGACCTTAGTGTGGCTACATATGGAGCCGGAACACTTCATTTTCTTACTCTTTTTGTTGTTATTGTTATTGTTGTTGTCGCGTTCACCTTCATTGCCTTTAGGATTTTTCTCTTGTTTCTTGCACTTTTTGCTGTTATTGTTGTTGTTGTTGTCATCGACACGTTCACCTTCATGGCCTTTAGGATTTTTCTCTTGTTTCTTGCCCTTTTTGTTGTTATTGTTGTTGTCATCGACGCGTTCACCTTCATGGCCTTTAGGATTATTTTTCTCTTCTTTCAATATTTCAACTTGTAGGTGTTTACAAGTAAAGAGGCTTCTTACAACTGCCCATGAATGTGGTTTCTCTTCTTTTCTCTTCTTGCTGGTTTGGGAGTGCTTAATACTGGAATTTCCTCTACTTTTGGCCATGGCAAGAAAGAGAGATGCTAATACTGTAAAAGGGAAATGTTGGGGAGAGTGGTTTTTATAAGTAAAAAAGGATGGGCATCTCTCTTTACTCTTTAGTCTAAGAGGCAGAGAGGGCTTTTTTGCTTTAGAATAATGAAATGTGAAAACCGGTGGGAGAGTGGAGTGTGGAGTAAAAAGAGGGAAGAGTCCTTTTCTTGTTATGCAGAATTATTGATTGTGGTTTTGTGGACCTTTGCTCATTAATTACCATGTCTATGCAGTTGTTGGTTCTCTTAAACTATCTGCTCTATTTTTCTGTTCTTTATTTCCTTTGAATATGTTACTATAAAATCTTAGGATATTTTTTGAAAATAAATTATTTTAAGATTGTGAACTATTAAAAAAGTTTCAATTCCGACATACTTTTGGTTTACTACCCAGGACTCATAAATGAGGTTATATTTGCAGCGACCGCTTATTATTTTAGGACGAATTTTGGGCATGATCAATTGGAACACGTACCTAAAGTGGTGTGTAAAAGATACGCTTTTAGAAAAGGTCGGGGGTCAAACTATGTATTAAGCCTATTTAATTTGCACACTGAATTTTTTATGGAAAAATTGTGAAGGGGCAATGTTTGCTCGGAAGTAATGTAGTCACTGACAAGTAGATGTATAAGGCAGAGGATTCTGAATTAAATCTTTCTTCCTGGTTGTAAATCAATTTTAGTACCCTAATTGTCGTTGGTTGGTTGTGAATTGTGATTATTAGCTTGACTAGTAAAATACCATGTCAAGTCTTTTTTAAATTCTACCACACCTTTGCATTTAACTCATGCATTGTTTTGCTCACATTTCTCTTAGATATTTATGATTTTTCCTTTGTTCAATATATTCTTGTGTTTAGTTATGTTGATTATACAGCTGTGTTTTTGGCATGTCTTGTATTTATAGTAGATGCACTGTACATTTCTACCCCTTTTTTTAGTGTTTGATTTGCACTAGTCACAACACACCTTCAAATTGTCCCTATCTTATTCATTTTAGTTAGCTTCTTGTTTGATCAGTGTTTTATTCCTTTCATTCGATCCCCTGTCATCTTTATATTCTTAGTTTCATTTTTCTTTTTTCTTTTTTTGCGCCATGGAGTCTTATGTTGTCCCAATCGATTTGTTCTGGTTCCCAATATTTTAAAGTTTCTACAGTGAGTTTCACTTCATGTTCTGTCTACCTTAGGACATCTTCATGATCATTTCAATTCTTCTTGACTCTCTGTTTTTGTTTCCATGCTTTATACTCAATCTAAAACCGTAGGTTCGTATTTCTTCCAATTCTATTTTGCATGTGTTTCAAGATAAAAACTTCTACTTACTCTGAAACTGTCGAGAAAAAAAGGAGAGAAAATATGAACGTTTGGGCATTTTTTGGAATTAAAAAGGATGAGTGGGGTCGGGTTGTGGATCAGTGGTGCGACTGTGCGTTAGGTTTTAATTTGGTCCAGGTTCTAAATTAGTTTTTAACTATCTTTTCTTAAAATTAAAGTTGTCGCGTCATTAATTCTCTCCAAAAAGTTACAAAATTCGGCTAAAAGGAACATTGAAGTGAGTTAGGTAAAGTAACATAAATTTTGAAAGACCAAAAAAAGATAAGAGACTTCAATGATAATTACTACAAATTGAGTGATCATTCAAGCAATCAACTCCAAGAAACTAATAGGAGCCAGTGATGCCATGATTATCCTCCATAAATACTACTAAAATACTAACATGTACACAATCTTGAGTCATTTTAGCAAGGAAAAAAATTAGGGAAAAGGCATAGATACCCCCTAAATTAAAGCCTGATTTTCAACTCTCATTTAAGTACTCCTTTTGTTCCCTTTTGCTAATCTAGTATTGACTTAACATTTCGTCTAAGAAAATGTTATTTATTAAGAGATAGTTTTACTATATTTCTCCCATTAATGGTAACTAAAATCATAACATCAAAGCATATTTTATCGTGCTACCACATTGTGTATAAATTAGAAGAAAATAATAGATAATTTATTATTTTTTAAAGTGGATAAGTAAAAAAGAAAATTTTATTTTAATATACTAGACTAGTACAAGGGAGGGAGTAGTAAATTTTTATAGTGCTATCGTGTTGCACGTTAATTTGATATATAGTAAATCAATCTCAAACACAAAAAAGATTTTTAGATTGAAAGATTAAGGATTGAAGAGCACATTTTGGTTGCATGCGTGTGATCCAAAACGTAATTCAATTACTGCAACCTATATATGTCGGTGCAGTTAACTCACACCCTCCAGTGCATTTTTTTTCAAACCCCTCTCTCTCTCTCTCCCCCTCCATATTTCACGATCATTTTCTTGTCTTTTTGAACTTTAAGATTATGGAAGGAGATAACAATGAGATTTTAGTCGTCGGATTTCAAAAGCAAGCAATAACTATGAGATTTCAGTCGCTTGAGGGAGCTCCAAAGTAGGCAATGGAGAGAGCTCAAAAGCTGTCAATAACGGCGAATTTCAATCATCAGAGACAACTCAAAACAAGCAATAGCAATGATATTTCAGTCGCCAGAGAGAGCTCAAAAGCCAGAAATAACGATGAGGCTACCAGAAAGAGTTCAAAATGCGGAAGTAATCATGAAATATCCGTCGACGATAAAATGTCATCTATCGAATATGAGAAGGCTGGAGGAGAAAAATCTAATATTCATGATCGCTCTGAAGGTATTTCCTGTATTTTAACTTATATTGTCATTGATTATTGGTTGATATATGTGTGCGCGTGTGTGTGGTCAACGTATAAAAATGATGTAACTCATCTTTTGAATTTTTTTTGTTGCTTAAGTTTTACATATGAATTACATACTTTTGCATGTTTTGATGCCTTTATCGACAAATATTTACCTTACTTATAGAAAATATGTAAATTGTACATCCTTCTTTACTTTCATGTGATTATGTTGGCACTTAGTTTGTTCATTTTTTTAATTTTTTTATTTGTCGGACGTATGGAATGACACATGGAGCAATCGAAGCGTATGTCCTTTTTGCAAATCTATCATGATTCGTGACAAACAAATTTTATGTGTTCGAGGCATTTATGCGATGTATTTGATACTGATTTTAATGTCGTGCGTGCTCATCTTCCTTTACTGTAAAATTGATACCGCTCATAAAGTAGAAGCGCAAAATTATTTGAACACAATAATAGAAAGAGCTAACTAAGAACACTAAGAAAAAGTTAAAAACTAAATGTAAAAAATGAAAAAAAAAAAAAGTATAAAACAAAGAAGAAGAATAAATATTTTGGAGGAAAAAAAAAGAAGGAAAAGTCAGCTGGAACAACTGAGAAACATGAGATTTTTAAGTTATTTAAGGAAAATTCAAGGAATAAAACGAAGAGGAGAGCTCTTAAAAAACTTGTGGTAAGAGGGAATCGAACCCTCAACCTGACCCAACCGTGCAACTTCAACTAGCAAACTGAACCAAAGCACCCACCCTAACTTTTGAATAGTGGGTGCTATTCAGCCTATATATCCTATTTGGAGAAATTCTTATGTATAAAATATAGTTCCGGTTCAGGTTAATGGGTGCTCGAGCACCGTACCACAACAAGTGGGTCCGCCCCTACATTTATGAAGTCTAGCTACATGCGACTTTCAGAGTTATCATGTCATGCATGCAATAACTCCAGAGAGTGTGGACAATGAACAGTTGAAATTGGTATATTTGCACTGATATATAGAATTAGACGAGGGGATGATTACTATTATTAAGAAATAAAATTGTCACGGTGTTTACTGCATATATGATATACCATATACTGGAAATTGTTATTGCTATGCTTAGCAAAGCGCTTCTAGACAAAGAATAAAACCAATGCAATCCATTGAAATATAAAAATTGAATCACAAAGAGACTCAGTTATTTTCAAAATATAACCACATTAGTGAACTTATGCATTGTGTTAATTTTTTGAACGTGGTGTTTAAAGAGATTTCAAGAAAATTCGACACATACAAATTATTCGACAAACATTATCTCTCACTCTTACACTTAAAACAAGCGGATATATAACAACATGATTGACTCAATGATAAGTTAGTTTTTGCATATCCAAATTAGCCATTTGTATCAACATACTACCTTTATTGTTGTTGTCAAAAAACTTATTGACAAATACAATTATTTGAGTAGTTTAATTCAAAGATCTAAAATATCTAAAAGAATTTCCACCTTTCAAACTTTAAAATTGAAATACTAATTTTAAAGTTGAAAAAGAGATTTATTTCGCATTCATAATATCATCACCGCATAAAGAGTAATGATTTTTTCTTATTAATTAAAAAGGCCATATAATGAACACGGGAAAACATAGACCTCTTTAAATTAATTATATCTTTTCAACAAAGACGGTAGATAACTTTTTGTATTAATAAAAATTTTGAAGGTAAGAAATTGATTCTAAGGGGTAGTTTGGTAGCTGGGTAGAATTATGCGGGTATTAGTTATGCAGGTATTAGTAATGCAGGTTTTAGCTATGTAGGGTTTAGTTATGCATAAATTATTTCTTTGGATGTTGGTTTGTTATATTAAAAGTTAATAAATATTATATATTTCTTAAAATTTAAATATTTGTTTACAATTAAAATTAAAATATAATTTATTTAAAAATATATTAAAATATTGTAGTAAAAATTTATATTAAAAATTATATAAAAATATGGTCTAGAAAAGGAAAGTATTTATGTGAGAATGATAAGGGTAATATTGTCATTTTAACTTTTTATTCATGTATTAGTTATTCCATCTTCTATCCCACATAAAATAATACATACATTCCCTCATAACTTATACATGTATTAGTTATGCGGGTTTCTAAATTGCAAACCAAACATCGTACTAATTTTATACATGAAAAACTTACTCCCTAACTATCTACCAAACGCATGCAGAAATTAATACATGAATAAGGTGTCTCTTTACTAGCTACCAAACATGGTATAAGTTAATGCAAAAATTAATACATTAAGGGTGTGTTCGGTATGGAGGAAAATGTTTTCCTGAAAAATGTGTTTTTGGAAAAGAAGTGAATTTCTACTTGTTTTCTCATGTTCGTTTGGGTAGCGGAAAATAAGTGAATTTCTTACTTATTTTCTCATGTTCGTTTGGTTGGTAGAAAACATTTTCAAAAAAATACCCACCCAAGGCCCACAACTCCACCCAAACCCCACCACACCAACCCACCACCCCACCCCACCCTATATTTTTTTTTTTTTGAAGTTTTTGATTTTTTTTTCTGGATTTTCTAAACCACCACATTCCCCCCCCCCCCCCCCAACAAACCCGCGTGGACCCATACCAACAACAACCACCCACCCTCTACCCCTAATTTTTTTTTTTGGATTTTCTAAACCATCACATCCCCTCCCCCCCCCCCCACCCGCGTGGACCCATACAAAACTTTTTTTTTTCAAAACAAAATTAACGTTTTTGGGGAGTGGAGGGTTGGGGCGGGGGGTGCGGTGGGGGTAGGGTGGGGTGGTGGGAGTGGTTGGGGTTTGTTGGTTGGGTGGTTGGTTGGTGGAATGCATAGTGGACTTGTTTTCCCTACTTTTATTAGGGAAGTCATTTTCCCCATTTTTAAGGAACTTGTTTTCCTCAAGAAAATGTTTTCTAAAATTTTTGACCAGACGAACATGAGAAAATTGGAAAACATTTTCCGGACACACCCTAATAACTAGTCTCTTTTCCAGCTACCAAACAACCCCTAAGAGTATTTCAAATAAAATAATGGTAAGAATACCTAAGTTGCACGGGCGAATTTATGTAGTAAAATTAGGTCACGTGAATCCATAGTCAACCGACTAAACTCAGTATATTATGTATATAATTCTTAAAATATACCTAATATTAACTGAAGGAACACATGGTCAAACAAGATAGAGTGGAACACTGGTTAAGCGCTAGCTTTAATTCCTTAAGATCACGGGATTGAACCCTACTAAATGCATGTTTGTGTCTTCTTTTTTTTTAAAAAAAAAAAAAAAAAAAAATTAAAATAGTGAACCCATCATCTTAAAATCCTGAATTCGCCTCTGCCGATCTGCTCCTATGGAGCTTTGAGCTCCTTCTCGGCCATCTATGGCTTCTCAAGCCAATGGGCAACCTCACCCGAGGTTGTCCGGCCACCACCACCACCTACAATAATTCTTACAACCCGATTACTCACAAATCTCAAAAAACCCCGCAAAACCCTAGTTCTAGCAAAACCACAATACCTATTAAGCCTATAGTTTACCATCATGGTGAACCCACAATTCAATATGATATGGAGGAGATTAATGCTATGATAATACGTGAAGATCTCCAATTGTTGTTGGAAAATTCACGAATGGTTGGAATGATCTTAATGCACTACGTACGGCCATTCCAAAGCAATGTGAACTCGAGGAGAGCCTATTATGTGGATATTTGTGTAATAGACATGTTCTTATTAGATGTAGCTTGTTTGAAGATTATGTTGCACTTATGTTCTTTTTTGGATCAAGGATAAAAATTTATGTTATCTAAACGTTGAAGTGGGATCCTTGGTTTACTCCGGAGGAAAAACAAGTATCGCTATAGCTTGGATTTCTTTCCCCCGCTTGCACCTCGTTATTTTGTGGAGGAGGTATTGTTTTCATTAGCTTCGGCGTGGGGAAGCCAACGACACTTGACCTAGCTACGAAAAATAAAACGAGACCCGGTTGTGCTCGTGTGAAGGTGGAGGTTGATTTATTGGAGAAACATCTACACGAGTGCAAATTAATGTTATAGATGCTAAGGGTGATGTTAAATCTCGTTGGGTAAAAATCAATTGATTTTAAGGAGTGTTTTTCAAGGACATGATGTGAATGGGTGTTGGAATTTACATCCTGAGTTGATACTAGATAACGAAAACAATGGTGAAGGTGAAGGAGTTCAAAGAAATAAGGAGGCAAACCTTAATAATGAAGAAGGAAACCATAGAAGCAATATAAACCCTCATGATGGTGTTCACACAATTTTATCCGGTGGGAAAGTCGTTGGCAAAGTTAATGATTATCATAAATGGCAAACTCAGGAGGAAGAAGAATAAGAAAGGTAATGTTTTGTTTTTTCTGATAATTCCTAAGCCTAGTACACGGCAAAATAAATTTTTGCATTAGGTGAAGGAGGTGATGATAATGAGTATGGTATTGATGAGGAGCGGTGGTTAATCTTCGCTGTCATGAAGGGAATAATGAGAATGCAATTGTGGAAAAAGATCATCGGAGTGCGAGAGAATGGGACGGTTTGTTGGAATCTTGATGATGGGAAAAAATTGTCTAAGAGTAATGGTGATGGTCAAAATCATGGTGCAAATGCTAATACGGCGAGTTTGCGGGGAAAAAGTTCAAGCTTGATCTAACTCTAATGGTGTGCAAAATACCAATAACTTTGTATCTTTAGAGGATGGGAATGGTGCTAATGTTGAAGAAGCAGGCACCTCAGATCAAGTGGTAACAGTTCAGGAAGCATTGAAGACAAATGCAGGTAAACTAGTACAAAGGCAATTGGTGTACACATTCTCTTTGCGGTTCAAAAGAACACGAAATTGATTTTCGGATGTGATAAATGTGGAGACACAATTTACTATAACACCTGCAGTTCAAATAGTGAATGATGTTGCTAAGAATGAATTGGAGAAGCAGTTGGTTAATGCAACTGTTGGTGATGGTAATCTTGTGGAGGTTGCAGAAAGTACAACTGCTTTACAACTTGGTTCAGATTCAGTTCATGTAGCTGATAAGGGTGGTGAGAAGCAACTTAATGTTAATCTAAAGCTTTCATCCAATAAAGAGTACCAAGCCATTTATGAAAGATATTAATCTTTGTTGTATTTCATAAATCGAGCCGAGTAGTGGAGAAGCTTGTTACTTTGAACCAAGCTTGCTTAGTTCCTTTTCAAGGGATAAAATAAGAAAGAGAATGGTGAGGAGGATGAATTTCCATACAAGTTGCACGAGGAGTCTAGCACATCTTCACGAGAGATCCATGCTATTTTTGATAAAACTGCAGCTGACTTGGGGATACCAGATGAGTTTCAGCTAGTTGATAGAAATATAGAGTTAACTGTAGGTCAAGCTACTGAGAAACAAGGCAATGTGGCTTTATCAAGAAGTTTGCAGAATTAGGGACTTGCAGGTCTTGTTAATGAAGTGAACAACCTTGTCTCTCTCTTTCAAACATGGAAATGACCAAAACAAAGTAAAAGGAGATGGTGCGGAGAAAAGACATGCACGCGGTCGAAATTGACATATCTCTTTGCGGAGACACCCAAAACAAGTTGATAGTAGTTGTGCCAAGAAGCAGCAGTCAAGTAAAGCAAAGGGCCAGAAATCAATGCAACAGCAAAATGTAGGTATTCATTATGTGCAGGATTCAAGTTCTAATTTGCAAGCAACCAAAACTGTAGTAGCAGCAGGTAATATAGCATGTACACACGGTATTTACAAGACGTATGCGTAGCACTGACAAGGTATGCTTGCAAAACCTCATAGTAATTTGCAAGTGGCAATACACGTCGGTGAAGGTCCCGGGGTTGACATGGATGAGGAGTCGATTGCCTGAAAACTCCACAATAAGGGATGGGGATTTGTCTCCTAGGCAATTGGAAAGTGTAAAAAGACACAAAACTCATGCAAGGAATGGGTTTGGGATGGGAAAATGATAAATTTGTCCCCATGATACCAATGAGACAAGCAAAGAAGAATGACGGCTCTCGCCACTTCAACAAAATCCACAAGATCCAAGAAGAAATGATAAAGTTTCAAGATTTTTTGGAAAGGCATGAAGAACAAGACAAGGTGGAAAATTCAATGAATATAAAGGATTTTACAAGTTCAGAGATTAAGGATTCTATCTTTATTCTTGTATTATTTTCTCATTATTTTAGCATTATCACGTGTAATATCATCATAGAGTATGCTATAAACTCGTGGTGATCATAGCTTATTTGATCATTTCGAGTTCATTTTTTCTACATTCTGTTAGTTTAGAGGTTGAAAGGATTAGTAACTTCCCTTACTTGTACTCTCCCTTTGGGGTATTTTTTGCTCTCTAGAAAATGAATAAAACTAGCCCTAGGCCCAAAAAGCCTAGTGGACTTTGCTTTTAAAAAAAAAAAGAATTCGCCTCTGCCTAAGAAGGCTTTTGAAAGGATGACTTAGAACACTGCCTTTAAATTTCACCCTAAGTGCACAAAAGTAAAAATCAACTGGGCTTTGTCATTTATGATTGTTTTTATGGAGGGATAATATGACATCATCAGCTGCTTTTAATACGTGGTATTACATGAGTGTCAATAGTCTTTTCTCTAATTTGCTCCTGCGTGTCTGAGACTAGATACACAGGTGCAACCTTTCGAGAAGTACTGAAAATTTAAAAATTATTGATAACAAAATTATTTAGTGAATATATTTTCTGGTAGATGTTTTCATTAGCTTGAAAATGAGATACGTAAGATTGTATAAATATGTACTTGGTTTTACATTACATAAATGTGATAAATTTTATTTTTAATTTTGAACCTAACTTTTTAAAGAATTTTGAAAAAGAGCTTTTGAGAAGAGAATTTTTATCTTTTTATTATTTAATCCCAGGATTACTAATCGACTGTAATCCACATAAAATGTGATATAAACATAATACTGGAGATAATTATGGTTTGGATTGCATATTTTAAAAACTAAATGTAAGATAAAATAATTTTACATATTCTACATCGTGAAAATATCCTTATCGCCCATCCCAAATGACTGCGAAGGGACGCATAGAGTCCATTTATTGATTGTACTAGTTTCATAAGGTTCGTGCTAAGCTCGGGCCCAAACTCACGATATAAAAGTAAATATTTTAATTAAAAATATAATTTATGTTAGTAATAATTAAATTTCAAATAAATATATTTTCAATATATAAAAGCAAAACTTTCATTTCACTCCTTTAATATATTAACTTTCATTTTGATGAAATTATTTACCTCAAATCAAATGTGGAGAATTTAATTTATGAGTTCTGAATACTAATTTTTTAAGATATTTAGCTCAAAATTAATATTGTATACGTCATATGTTTAATAAACTTTTAAGACAAATACAAAATTTGAACCAAAGCGCTACCGAATCCAACCAAATCTGTAGCTGACACTCTAACTCTGCCCTACTTCAAACTTATTTTGTATTTAAAAGATTAATTTTAGTTAAGCAAACAAGAGATTTTAAAGATAACCGGATCTCGACTGATAACATTGTTTTCATTTCAACATTATTGACATCATTTAATAATTTTTAAACCTATCTGAAAATTACTTTAATACAAATCTTTTAAACACATATGAGTTCATTAAAATATAATTATAACATAATAGAAATGCCTACATGTGAGTAAAAAAATTTCAGAAATGCTCTAATTTCATAATACAAATATAAAGTAAAAGAAATGCTTGCATGTAAAAATTTATAATTAGTAACATATTAAAAAGGACAAAATGAGAGAGCAACAAGAATCAAGAATATCTAGCGAATAAATGACTATTTCCTAGGTTAATGGATAAAATCGATCGACGAAAGTAACAAGAAAAATAAAGTGCGGTGGATGAGACTACTCCTCTCTTAACCAGGGTTCTCGGGTTCGAGCCTGGGTATGAAAAAATTCTTGGAAGAGAGTGCTTCCACTGAATGAGCCATACGCGACACGAATCCAGATTAGTCAGGCTCTTATGCGGATACCAAACACCGGATTGAAAGTTCAAAAAAACATGAGAAATAAGATAGGAGGTTCGATAGCTTTTGAGATGTAGACCATAAGAACAAAAAGTAAATTTTGACATTAAAAAATAAATTCAAGACCTAAAAGTAATTAATTGAAAAATTTGACATTTTATTGAAAAATTTTGTGAGGACTACAAAAGCCCTTGGCCGTCCCAGTAAAAATGTCTGGGAAGAGTAAAAACAGATCCTAGTAAACTAATTTGAAGTATACGTTCTTTTTGCAGAATATCTAACCCTTAAAATTGGGGTGTTTTATTCAGATTTGTTAGTTATATTTGATCTTAATTACTCTTTATATTTGACTATTTTATAGTCGTTATCCCGCAAATAATAACTGGTCCTGACTAGTAATTACTCCATATGCTTAACTTTTATATAATCGTTATCCCCTCAAAAGAAAAATAGTAAAAGAAGAAAAAAATGGTTGCTATATTAGAAATAATAAATTCATAATTGAATTTTAATTTGAACTTGCTTTGAGAGTTATCCATATTTTCAAATGAAATGACGTACGCAAAGTAAAATAAATACACATTAAATATTAGTACTATTAGAAAGTACAAAGTAAAAACTAAGTAATATAACAAACCAATGGTTATCTTCTGATGAGAACCAATACAGACATGTGATATCAAATAGACTAATGAATATAGTACAGTTTACACGCACACATGCAAAACATTCTTTGACTGTGGATATACACCATAAACACATAGTGATAGCTATAGAATAAAAATGCACAGAGACTATAAAACTTATAAAGAAATGGTTTAAGATATATTTCACACCTTTCCTCCCATAATTTTGTAATGGTCTAATTAACAAAGTGACGGACACTTCCACGTCATATACTTAAAGTTTCAAGTCCTTGTTTTCATCAAATAGAATCACATCCATCTTGATAAATTTTCATCAATATGATAAAAATAAAAATAAAAAAAGACTAATTAATAAATCCTACTAGGATACAATAACTCACTTTTCTAACTTTAAAAGGTTTGCATACACATAGTACTTTTTAAAGAGAATCCTTTTATGATGTATCGAAGACTTAATATAAATGTATTAATTTAATGAAATTGGGTAGTGACCCATATCTCCTTATACCAGAACAAGGGATGAAAACACAGAAATTATTATGGTTCTTATTAATGTATCTAGTGCCTATGTGGTTTAGGCTCAATCCAAAACAACAGTACGTACTACTCGTGGTTTACACGTACCTTAATATTCGACAAACAAATAATAGCTGTGCACTTGGTTTTGACATATTATTAAGAATATGCACTACATGACATATTGGTGTACTTCCTCGAGGGAAAAATATATAAATTCTTATTTCCTTCAGGAAAATTAAAAGCATATAGTAGAAAGCATTCAACAAGATCTGCCATCTTTTGCCTTAAAATAAAATTGACCAAGATGTTTCTACGTATGGCAAATACGTGCAACAATGACTTTATACCACAAATTAACATTTATATTCTTTGTTATTTTATCTCTTCAGGAGGTGTTGTGGTATTTCTTCATTCACTTAGGGGAATGAACCTGGTCACTTAGATGCGCTTTATACGGAAATTTTCAATTTTTTTTTTTTTTTTCAACCATAAGAAGATATTGCTTCAAATTATTTCTCATATATCTTACAACTTCTTTACTGTCAGAGAAAATTTCAAAGTTTTACTTCTTAAGAAGTAATGCAAAGTTTAACCACTCGAGAGTAAAGTTAGAAGTTCTACCAACTTCGGGGATAAATTTAAGAGTTCACTACTTCAGGAGCAAATTTCAAAGTCTTACTACTTCGGGAGTAAACTTCAGATTTACTACTCCAAGTGTAAATTTTAGAGTCTTACTACTTCGGGAGTAAACTTCAGATTTACTACAAGTAAGGAAATTCAGAATATTTCTTCTCAATTATTCTACCTCTTCTGGAGGTGAGTCGTGATATCTTCACAACCAATCGCACTTCCGTATTTATAATCTTTACTAAATATCATCACATTCACTTCAGAGAATGGATCTTGTATTTGTAACATTTATCAAAAGTTCTCATTCTTCAGGAATGGAACGGAATCATCTCTACGTGTTCGAGCATATCAAATTATGATAGTTTAATGTCTATCTTTTAAGATGTTGCTACTTGAAGCAAATTAAGGTATCCATATAACACAGAGTATTTTTATCTAATACATCTTCAATTGTGATCACAATAAATCAATGAAAATATTACCTTCTAGTGATTATATGTATAAATAAAAATTTTGCACGTAAAAGCATTAAGATAAGTTAATTAAGTATCGCATATGTAAATCCTTGCGAACTAATTAACGTTCCGTGATTAACAAGAATGGATACATATAGCAGTTGTATCCAAGGAGCCTTTATGCAATTCACTGACACAAGCAATAATGTATCTACTAAATCTGTTTTGAGGCATATAGCAAATAATTTAGGCCGACATAATTTACCTACCTTTAAGGTGAATAAATAAACAACTTCAAAGTTGTAACCTTCTATCAGCAAAAGGTTTTCGTGGAGAACTACAGAGTACCGAAACAAGAAAAATAACTCGTCAATTCAATTGTTGGAATGTAACTCATATTGGTTAGTGCAAATCTTTCGATAACGTGTGTTATAAAAATAATAAAGCAGAAAAGAAGAATATTGTGGTGAAAAGAGAGAGAGAGAGGAGATATCTTTATTTCTCTTGTTAGGTTCTATACAATGAAGAGAACATCTCTATTTATAGGAGAAAGTTAACTTGGTGCCAAAGTCACAAACCCTAAAGTTTCTCCTAAAGATAGACATTCATAATTAAATAATATTTATAACAATTACCACATAAAGATTAATGAATTTTTCTTATTAATTAAAAAGGCCATATAATGAACACGGGAAAATAATAGACTTCTTTAAATTAATTATATCTTTTCAACAAAGACGGTAGATAACTTTTTGTATTAATAAAAATTTTGAAGGTAAGAAATTGATTCTAAGGGGTAGTTTGGCAGCTGGGTAGGATTATGCGGGTATTAGTAATGCAGGTATTAGTTATGCAGGTATTGGTAATGCAAGTTTTAGTTATGCAGGGTTTAGTTATGCATAAAATATATTTCTTAAAATTAAAATATTTCTTTTACAATTAAAATTAAAATATAATTTATTTAAAAAAATATTAAAGTATTGTAGTAAAAATTATATTATTAATTATATAAAAATATGGTTTAGAAAAGGAAAGTATTTAAGTGAGAATGATGAGGGTAATATTGTCGTTTTAACTTTTTATTCATGTATTAGTTATCCATGTATTAGTTATTTCATCTTCTACCCCGCATAAAATAATACATAGATTCCCTCATAACTTATACATGTATTAGTTATTCGGGTTTCTAAATTGCAAACCAAACACCGTACTAATTTTATACATGAAAAACTTACTCCCCTAACTATCTACCAAACAAATCCCCTCCCCCCGCGCGTGGACGAAATTAATACATGAATAAGGTGTCTCTTTACTAGCTACCAAACATGGTATAAGTTAATGCAAAAATTAAAACATTAATAACTAGTCTCTTTTCCAGCTACCAAACAACCCCTAAGAGTATTTCAAATAAAATAATGGTAAGAATGCCTAAGCTGCAGGGGCGAATTTATGTAGTAAAATTAGGTCACGTGAACCCATAATCACCCGACTAAACTCGTTAGATTATGTATATAATTCTTAAAATATATCTAATATTAACTGAAGGAACACATGGTCAAACAAGACAGAGTGAAGCACTAGTTAAGCGCTAGCTTTAATTCCTTAAGATCGCGGGATTGAACCCTATTAAATGCATGTTTGTGTCTTTTTTTAATATTTTTTTTTTTTTTTAAATAGTGAACCCATCATCTTAAAATCCCGAATTTGCCAAAATTTTAAGAAGGTTTTTTGAAAGGATGACATAGAACACTGCCTTTAAATTTCACCCTAAGTGCACAAAAGTAAAAATCAATCAACTAGGCTTTGTCATTTATGATTGTTTTTATGGAGGGATGATATGACATCATAAGCTGCTTTTAATACGTGGAATTACATGAGTGTCAATAGTCTTTTCTCTAATTTGCTCCTGCGTGTCTAAACACAGGTACAACCTTTCGAGAAGTACTGAAAATTTAAAAATTATTGATAACAAAATTATTTAGTGAATATATTTTCTGGTAGATGTTTTCATTAGCTTGAAAATGAGATACGTAAGATTGTTTAAATATGTACTTGGTTTTACATTACATAAATTTAGATAAATTTTATTTTTAATTTTGAACCTAACTTTTTAAAGAATTTTGAAAAAGAGCTTTTGAGAAGAGAATTTTTATCTTTTTATTATTTAATCCCAGGATTACTAATAGACTGTAATTCACATAAAATATGATATAAGCATAATACTGGAGATTATTATGGTTTGGATTGCATATTTTAAAAACTAAATATAAGATAAAATAATTTTACATATTCTATATCGTGAAATCCTTATCGCCCATCCCAAATGACTCCGAAGGGACGCATAGAGTCCATTTATTGATTGTGCTAGTTTCATAAGGTCCGTGTTAAGCTCGGACCCAAACTCACGATATAAAAGCAGATATTTTAATTAAAAATATAATTTATGTTAGTAATAATTAAATTTAAAATAAATATATTTTCAATATATAAAAGCAAAACTTTCATTTCACTCCTTTAATATCTTAACTTTCATTTTGATGAAATTATTTACCTCAAATCAGATGTGGAGAATTTGATTTATGAGTTCTGAATACTAAATTTTTAAGATATTTAGTTCAAAATTAATAATGTATACATTATATATTTAATAAACTTTTAAGACAAATACAAAATTTGAACCAAAGCGCTACCGAATCCGACCAAATCTGTAGCTGACACTTTAACTCTGCCCTACGTCAAACTTATTTTGTATTTAAAAGATTAATTTTAGTTAAGCAAACAAGAGATTTTAAAGATAACCGGATCTCGACTGATAACATTGTTTTCATTTCAACATTATTGGCATCATTTAATAATTTTTAAACATATCTGAAAATTATTTTAATACAAATCTTTTAAACACATATGAGTTCATTAAAATATGAATATAACATAAAAGAAATGCCTACATGTGAGTGAAAAAATTCAGAAATGCTCTAATTTCATAATACAAATATAAAGTAAATGAAATGCTTGCATGTAAAAATTTATAATTATTAACAAATTAAAAAGGACAAAATGAGAAAGCAACAAGAATCAAGAATATCTAGCGAATAAATGACTATTTCCTAGGTTAATGGATAAGATCGATCGACGGAAGTAACAAGAAAAATAAAGTGTAGTGGATGGGACTGCTCCTCTCTTAACCAGGGTTCTCGGGTTCGAGCCTGGGTATGAAAAAATTCTTGGAAGAGAGCGCTTCTCCTGAATGAGCCATACGCGACACGAATCCAGATTAGTCAGGCTCTTATGCGGGTACCGAACACCGGATTGAAAATTCAAAAAAACATGAGAAATAAGATAGGAGGTTCGATAGCTTTTGAAATTTAGACCATAAGAGCAAAAAGTAAATTTTGACATTAAAAAATAAATTCAAGACCTAAAAGTAATTAATTGAAAAGTTTGACATTTTATTGAAAAATTTTGTGGGGGCTACAAAAGCCCTTGGGTTGTCCCTTATAGATAGTAATAAAAATGTCTTGGAAGAGTAAAAAGACATCCTAGTAAACTAATTTGAAGTATACGTTCTTTTCGCAGAATATCTGAAAGACCCTTAAAATTGGAGTGTTTTATTCAGATTTGTTAGTTTATATTTGGTCTTAATTACTCTTTATGTTTGACTATTCTATAATCGTTATCCCGCAAATAATAATTGGTCCTAACTAGTAATTACTCCATATACTTAACTTTTATATATTCGTTATCCCCTCAAAAGAAAAATAATAAAAGAAGAAAAAAATGGTTGCTATATTTTAATCTAGGAATAGAGAAGATATATAAAAGGAGATAAGAAAATAGCCGTTGGAATAATAAAAAAGGGAATGGTCTTAGATTTTTTTTTTACACATTGGATTAATGTTATGTGACCGTTATTTTAAGGCATCATGCCCCAAACGTCATTTGAAATTACTTGAATTTTAGAAAAACCTAGTAGATGGAGGTAATTAGGATCCGTTACTATTTGAATGAGTAACGATTATAAAAATAAAAAAATTAAAAAAAACAAGTGTAGAGGGGTAAGTAGGACTAGATATATAGTTTAAAGAGGATTTGAATAAAACGAGTCAAATTTAGAGTTTTTTTTTTATGTATTCTATTTTTTTTAGAGATAATGGTAAAAAACACTCTTTAAGTATCACGTTTTTGTGAGTTTCCTACCTGAACTATCAGGTGTTTGCGTTTTCTACCTAAACTATTTCCAACTATTTATCAAAACATACCTGAACTATCAAGTATTTGCGTTTCCTACCTGAACTATTACCAACTATTTATCAAAACACACTTCGACTAGTGCTTGAAACTCACAAAAAATTCATATCTTTTTACCATTATCTCTTTTTTTTTTTCTTTTTCCAATTAATCCTTTAATTATCCTCATGGAGGGCCATTTGGCACCATTTTTAAACAAAAAAGAAAGAACGTATGCTACGCACCATCAAATCTTTTAGTCAAGGTATGTTTTGATAAATAATTGATAATAGTTTAGGTAGAAAATGCAAAAAATAATACTCCACTTGAGTTGTGTTTTTAATTATTATCTTTTTTATTTTATTTTATATACTATGCCACATAAGTTTTGATATTGCCATCTTATACATGTGCAGTTAAAGTCGTACCTTGTGCTACACTGTTTGTACTTCATATTGACACTACAAAAATTGCTCTGGCAGGCACTAATTCACCAACAAACACCCTCCTGAATATATAAACCTTCAGCATTAATTTCTCCGTCATTGAAAACTAATGATTTCTCAATTCAAAGGCATATTTTTCACACATTCTCTTCCAAAAATTCCCAATTTTCCATACCTCAAAGCTTTCTCCTCATCGTCATCACACGTTAAAATGGAGCCAAAAAACCCTGCACAAACGCTGCTTCTACTCTCTGGCAAATCCAATGAAGAGAATGACGTGGCAAAGGTATTAAAGGACAAAAATACCCTTCAACTGCATAAAAATGGTGAAGAAGTTGATGTTGTTCTTCATTCAGAGCTCAAAACAACATTCGAAAACGACGCGTTTCGAATTGAAGAATACTTTAAAACACTTTGGAGTAGGCGTTTTGGGAGACTACTTATTTACTCTCCTAAATTGTCTTCAACTCATGACGTTATTTCACAGTAATTAACCGATCCCTATCTTCATTAATAGCATATTTGTTTTCATTGTTCTTAAAATTATATTGTATGGTGTTATAAACCCGTTGTTATAAAAAAAAAAAGCCGTGCAACTCCCGTATGCGCGGGTATAAAATGTTATTAATCTTACTTGCATTTCCAAGAGTTGTTTCCCATGGCTCGAACCCGTGGTGACCTATGGTATTGTATTCAAGGCTCCTTCCCGTTGTTATTTACAATATATATATATAATTTTTTTATGACATGGGACCCGCAGCCGCAATACGATCCTGTGCAATTGTTCGCAAACCACACGGAGAGAGAGATAGGCAATGTTAGACCTCCGTGAAAGCCAGTTCAACGTTATATGCGTTATTGTACAGTCTATCCAAACATTGTATTCATTAATACAATACAACCCAATCCAATACGATACTATACAATATGGTATTGTAACAGTTCAACGTTTTGCTTGTACAGTCAAATCTCTCTATAACGGCATGTTTGTTCCGATATTTTTGGCTGCTATACCGAATTGCTATTATAGGTAACATATAATTTAACATAACATGAAAGATTGGTTCCACAGAAAATATAGCTGTTATAGTGAAGTGTCCTTATATAAGGATGTTGTTATAGACTGCAAGTTATTTACGTTAATTTAGATTAGCATGCTTAAGTATATATAATTACCTGTTTGATATTGTGAAAACTCTTTACTTACAAGTTGAACCTGCTTGCTAATTGGTTATTGATACTGTAACTTTTTCTTTTATTCATTTTATTGTTTGTGTATGGCAGAAATAACTCTGACTTACCAGTTGGTACAGTGTGTGTTGCTGATGTGCAACTGAAAGGGAGAGGTATGTGGATATCCCTGCATTTTTAACTTTTTGAAAGTCGGAATCTTTTTAAGTAGTATACATAATGATCTGACTTTCAAATGGAGGGTGCAAAAACTATTAATTTTGTTCTAGTGAACTATAGACTTCATTTCTGTGGTACAATTCAATTAAGTGCTTATTAGCATATGCTGGGCTGTTCTATTTCGTGCAACCAATTGTGCTCTCTCTCTCTCTCTCTCTCGCAATTGTGATTGCATTTCACTTTTGTAAGAAATATTATAGAACTGGACTGTTGTTGTCTTTGAAATATAAAACAATCAACTTCTGTAGCTATGTTAAGAAGACTGAATATTGTATGAAGATTGAAGAGATTAGAGGTGGATTTTGGCACCAAATGTGAGATTTTGTTCCCTCCACAAACTATGAATTAGTAAAAACGGCTTTCGGACCTTTAGAAAAGCATAGATATGTGTTATTTGCCTTGAGCGTGATGGCGTGACCTTTTCCATTAACAATGAATGGAAGTTAGAGAAGGTCCCATTCTCCATTGTTGCTTTAACGTTAGGGTAATACAAAACTAATAGAAAAAAAAATGCATGAGTTATAGAGTAGGTATCAAAAATTGCAGTTGCTCTATCTTGTGTATTGCAGATTTTTTGCTCTTATCATGTTTGCCAACATTTATTCATATTTTACTTTGATTTGATTATATGTTTAATTACCTCTGAAGGCCGTTCAAGTAATGTGTGGCAATCACCAAAGGGTTGCCTTTTATTTTCATTTTCAATACAAATGGAGGATGGCAGAGTGGTGCCACATGTGCAGTATGTAGTCTGTCTTGCCATGACAGAGGCCATTAAGGCTGTCTGTTTGGAAAAGGTAAGTACTTATATTACAAATATGTGTACTGGCATCCTGAAATTGAAATTCGATTGGTCAATCAATGTATGGGAAACATAAGTAGGAGATAAGTGTGACTGTATGTCAACATTGCTTAAACATTGAACTAAAGTTTTCTCATTTATTAAGTTATATATTCTCTATCTGATTGTGTCAATGAAACCATTAGTTTTTACACATGTAGATTATATGGTTTTGCCATTTAGTTCGTGTACTTGGAAATTAAAGCAGTTATATGATGGATGGTCTGTGAAGAATTGTATACAGTACTTGTGGACAATTATTGCTTAGTGCTTATTGGTCTGCTAAAGAGATTCTCCTGTTTCCTAAAGAATGTTACTTGAGTTAGGAGGTATTCAGGAAAGAGATGATTGTGAAAGGGAAAACCTGGATAATTATCAATGCCCACTTTATTACTCAGTGAACTGTAGGATGAACTTATATCAAATTCAGGTAGATTCAGTTGATACAGCTGCCTATGATATGGAGCATTGACATAGGTTTTTGGTTCTTCTTGAGTTACAAGATTCTCTGTCAGACTTTTCTATTAATTACTTTGTTTTGTCTAGATTTGCCTAAATAATTAATGATTTCTATCGTCATTTATTCATGCTGTATTGATGAACAGGGGTATTTCCTGAACTCCGTCGATATTTGGCAAAATAATGCTCCTAATTGCTCTGCTTATGCCAGGAGACTATGAATCACCACTACGTTGTATAGATATTTTGTATTAAAGATGGTTTCCATTTTGAAGGGTAGACTCCCGTAGTTGTGATTGTCTTAAGCAGAAAGAGTGAATTTGCTAAGCCTATTAAGAGCTAAATTTAGGAAATTTAGAAGAAAAACCTTGTAGTATCCACCACCGAATTCCTTGTTCCATGGAATTCTTTGTCTTTAATGCTTCCCTACATTGCTTCCTCCAAGACCACCTAATCACTGCTGGTGGTTAGGGCTTCTCCTGATATAAGCTTGAAGTCCTCACATATAGGCATCATTTATTTGATAAGGGTTATATATGTGGTTAACATCTTTACTCTTAAATGTTATCTAAGTGTGTTTCCCGCTTTTTCAAGTACATTTAAATCAAAATTTAAGGTAAACTCTAAAGTAGCCTTTCCTGCATATATCCTGCCACTCATTATCGAATCTCTCATGTGCTCTATTGAAAGCATCATTATCTCTACCAGCATGTCCATTCAGATCTCCTAATTTATATTAGCTGGAATGAGTTAAGTTTATTCCACCTAGTGATCATGTTTGACTTGTATCACTATCAAATGAGATAAATCCCTGTAATGTTCTCACTGAACTTTCGTGTATGAAACCTGTCCTCAAGGTACTTTTATTATTTGATGTCTAACTTTATCATGTTGCTTTACTTGAGCCAAGTGTCTACCGGAAACAACCTCTCTACCTTCACAAGGAAGGGGTAAGGCTGCATATACACCACCCTCCCCAGACCCCACTTGTGGGATTACTCTGGATATGTTGTTGTTGTTATTGTAGTATGTATTTGAACAATTTCAATTATACATATGGATAAAATAGGAGTGGTAGGACAGGATTTGTTGAAACTAGATGTTTGCTGTATAGAAGCTTTTGTAACATGTAGATCGTTTACTTGATTTAGAATAACTGTTGATATGTTATACTTACTTTCCTTGTTGTTCTTGGCTGCGTAATGTGTTACAGGGAACTCCATATCTTGATGTTCGAATAAAGTGGCCAAATGATCTATATTTAGGTGGCCTTAAAGTGGGAGGCATTCTAAGCACATCTGTATATAGGTCAAAGAAGTTCTATGTTAGTGCTGGTAAACTGGCTCAGTCATTTACTTACCAAAAAGAAAAAAGAAAAAGAAAGTACTGTCTTACTGATGTCTATTTTATTCTCTCTTCATGCCCAAAATAAAGAATAAACTTTGCATGCTACTACAAACTTTTGGGGTTTCTTGCAAACTTAATGAATTTAGTTAGTCAGAATTTTTTCTTACTCTTGCAGTCTTGGTTAACATAGCTAATTTTCTAAATCCCTTTTCGGATCATTCTAAATTGACTGATGAACATCTGTAGCTGTTTCTATCTCCTTTCAGTCTATCGATTTGGAGAAATTACATTGGAGTTCTTTGATGTTGATAATTACTTCGCAGGAGTTGGATTGAATGTGGGGAATGAGAAGCCTACCACATGCTTGAATTCTGTTTTAAAGAGAGTGAATCCTCTCTCACGTGAATTGAAAAGAGAAGATATTGTTGCAGCATTTTTCAATAAATTTGAGAACCTTTATGACGTTTTCTTAGAACAAGGTAAATCGACTTTAACTACTCATTTGAAACCATCGTGGATATACAGCCCGACTTTCAAATGTTGAAATACAAAACTTCAGGGACTAGTCAAGAATATGAATGTTCTGGAATGCTCAGCATGCTAGTTCAAGTTTAACAATATGGTTATTCATAGATCAAAAGAACCACCATTTATTTTCTGTCTGCTTCTTGGTTTTGTAGTTTACTTGATAGCCTTTAATCAAGTTCTTAACTCATCAACATGGGAGAAACATAAAATATTGAAGCCTTTTGTATAACTTCAAGTACTTTTGATTTAGCTTCATACTTTTGTGTCACAACATCTTTAGTTTGGGTTTTAGATCTTGTCAAAATTTAATTCTGTCTTTGGTGAGCCTAATCTACGTTCGTCCAGGCGGTCCTGAGTTGCTACATGTCAATGCCAAAACATGATGTTGCATGTGGTAAGCTTTTCCGAAAGGAAGATAGTATTAACATACTTGTATCTCTTGGAGAAATCAGTACACCAAGTAATGGCCACCAAGAATAAACAGAAACGAAGGATAAGAGAACAAGAAATAGAGGGTTAGATTTCCCAGTCAAAGTCAGGGTACACAAGTAATTAAAGAGAACTCAGCTGCTAAATAACACAACAAGTTCTTAACTACTTAAACTCAAAATGAGACCCATGTTAAACATTGGGAAATCTTCAATATCCGTGAAATCCTAAAAGCCCAATGTTAAAGAAAAAAGATCTCCAACTAGATCTTTAACTTGTCCACTTCTTCTTTTTATCAATTCATTTAGAGATTCTAATCATGTGGTTTCCGTTTAAGTTTTTCAATTGTTCTTTAATCTCATTATGCAATAAGACATTGTTGTCTGCCCGCTACTGACATGAAACCTGGTATTTAAGTGGGAGCAAGGTAGAGGGGTGGTGGGTCCATACTCCGAGTATCAAACCTATGGGCCAACTGGTGTTGGGTTGCTAACTCATAGGGAATGTTTCAGCTATCAAAAAAATAATAAAACAAATCACATTGCTGTTTGCACACCATGTCATTTGAGTAGTATCCAGTAATTGTTTCTAGGAAGATAACGCTTTCTCCTCCCTCCTACCCTTGTTTTTTTTGTTTTTTTTTGTTTTTTTTTTTTTCCCCTCTGGTGGGCGGTGTTAACCAAAGGTAACGAAGTTAGGAAACTTCCAATATGAATGTGGGGTGTTCTTGTCTGTATGAGCTGCTTATATATTTTTGATGGCAAAAGTAAGCTGGTTCCTGGAGGAAGATTTCAAGAATTTTAAGCACGGTTGTTTGCTGATGGTGATGAGATTGTAATTTACAAGTTAAATTTAAAACGTGTCAAAAAATATAGTACATCAAACATTACCAGCCTTTCTTCCCATTGATGGGTCAGCGATAATATCAAAATTTATCATTTTTTTTGTTACCTTTCTCAAAAAGTGATATCACCATATGCTAGACTTTCTTTCCACTTGCCTGTGTCTTTTTCTAAGCTGGCCTGTTTTGGCGTGTCCTTTATTTTCCATTAAGATGATATTTCACTGTCAGCAAATGAACTGGAGGTTCAGTAATGAGAATAGTCCCTTTTTTTTTCATTGGGTTGGTTAATGTTGAGCTTGTCAAAAAGGGTATTAGGTGCTTATGCAACTTGAGATCCATAGGAACTTTTGTAGTGAGGGTGGTGTTCTGGGACGTTGTGTATTGTATTAGATTATCGTGCAATGTTGGAAGTCATAAAGTTCAGTTTTATGCTTTCTTATCAACTTCATTCTTTGCTGTTTGTGATTGTCTTAGAAACTGTTTAAGTACCTGGAAATCATGGAGTGATTCCTTGGTGAAGGAGCTATATTCTTGTAGGGAGCTTCTGCATATCTTGGTACGGTAATGAAAAGAGTGATGCATTTTTCTGTGTGCATGCAGGATTTCAAGCTCTTGAAGAGTTGTATTATAGGACTTGGTTACACAGGTAAAGACTGGTATATGTTGCTGTAGATTCCAACATCTGTTATGCTGCTACCCTTCTACTTTGAAACTCTTTACCAAGCAGAGAACTTTATGCTATGGAAATGCTATGGAAATCCTTTAAAGTTGACCCTTTGTTCGCTTTTAATCACACATGTGCATCTTCTTGTACTTGATTGTGCTTTGGATGACGGGAAATAAAAGTAAAATTCTCTTACCATGTCGTATGGTAGGACAAAGGCTGCTTCTAGATGAGCAATGAAAAGCTTTATGTAATAAAAGATTGTGGATCACTGGGTAGTGTCATTCTCCAGACTACAAAAGGGACTCTTAAACAAATGGACCTAGACCTCGGTAGTTTCACTTGTATCATTCACAGTAATGATGCGCAAAAAATTCAACGTACTTGTACTGTACTGATGCCCGAGCCTAGATAACAGGGTTCTTTTGGGAAGGGGGATGTTGTACGGTAGATTTACATCTGAAGGATAGCCATGGAAAAGCTGGAGATAAATGGGACTACTAGGTTCAACAAAGGCCACCTTCCTTGCCCATCAGATGACAGAAAATGAGCACCGCTTCATCCTGAATAAAATGGACAAAAGCTTGTGGGCCTGTGAGGTGAATATTAGTCCAATCTCCCTCCAAAAATTGTGACGTGACTGTTCTGTACTTATGCGGAGCTAAAGTTGTAGTCTCAACAATCAAATTGATCAAAGATCCCCTATGAATTGGTCAAGAGCAAAAGGGGAAAGTAGAAATCCTCATGTTGTAAGAGTGAATTAACATGAAATTAAGCAGGAGGACGGAGGACGATGCTTGGGGGACCCTCCAGATATTTTTGTTTTATTTACAAATTCCCAGAAATGGTCATATGGTATTTTTTGCCCCCTTGACTGGCCTTCGTCTCTCTTCTTTTCCCTCTCATCTTTTTTCTTTTGGTGAAAGAGTTATTCTATTCTCTCTTTTTTTTTTTTTTTTTTTTTCTGTTACCTTCTCAAAAAAAAAAAAAAAAGTTATTTTTTTTTTTTTTTTTTTCCATTAAAATGAAGTTCACATATCCAAAAATAAAGGTAAAGAGGAAGATGGAGCCAGCTCAAATCATCTACTTATACTAATACATGCACAAAAATTAAGATGTTACGAAGTTAACCACTGATCAGCCGAAATGTAACTCTGTGTGTGTGTGTGTGGGGGGGGGGGGGGTTTGATTACCTGCTACACTTAACACACATAATCAATATATTGTCCATGTCATTTATTCCCTTTTTTAAAATTTTGATAACCGTGGTCTTCGGGCCAGCTTGCGCGCACGGTACCTGCTACCTCTCACCAGTACAGGCACCGGTAGGCTTGGATAGATGGAAAGATATCACCTATTGTTTTTGCCTCCGCTGGGATTTGAATCTGAGACCTCATGGTTCTCCATGCCGTTTATTCCTTATTCAGATGTAGAAATATTTACATGTGTTATCATGAAACAACTGATGGTGGATGGAACATGTAACCTCTTTTGGATGCCACATGACTCGTTTTGCCTGCTTACCTTTTTGTTCTTCCTATATACTGGTTTCTTATTGTAAAGTTTGGTCAACCCTTGTACAGGTTAAGTCAGTCTGAAGTCTACTTCATTTCTTATTGAGTGCTGAATTCAAGTGTATCAAGATATTATCTCTTCAGTTATTAACTGGCATTCTTCTGCCCTCGCATGTAAATGTAGTGGACAAAGGGTTATTGTGCAGGAAAGAAGTGACGATCAGGACCAATGCGTTGAAAATGTAGTCACCATTCAGGTTAGTTTTAGTGGACTCGCTCTTTTACTTGTCCTAAGATATAAAGTATGATTATTGTTGAATTTTCAGTTTCATGCCTTGTCACTCTTTAATTTTCTTTCACAATATGGTATCTTTTTTAACTTCGAGTTCAACTTCTAGTGAGGCTGCTTCTTCACTGCGATATATTATGTAAACTCCCACAGGTATATCTTCTAGTTTACATTGCAGGATAACATATTAAGATGCACGGAAATAGGAGTGCACCAGACTAGTACAGTGAAGTCATTAAGTCGGGAGAGTGTTGAGAAAGATACAATTTGGTGGTTTTAGCGGTGCTTTTGGGTGTTTTTGAGCTTAGGGCTTAGGTCAATGGGTTCCTTTCAATCTTTCTCTTGGGATTATCTAAATGGGAGACTGAAGGCCAAGGTCACTTGAGCACTTGAAACTGTTAAAGGATTTCTAACAACAGTTCACCCAATGAGTTTCCAAAAACTGTTCAAAAACTTGAATAAATGAATAAACACATGAATTATCTTTCATTAGCATCCATGCAAATCTGGCAAAAAATATAGGGCATGGTAGAAGAAAAAGATGTATATAGGTGATACTGTTGATTTGGTATTAATGATTAAGATTGAGATGTTGATTTGATATTGATGATTAAGATTGATAGCTTAATTTTAGGAATATATTGTATTGATGTAAACGATTAGGAATTGATTGTGTAATATTGTCTTTCCTTATTTAGTCTTAGAACTCATGTATAAGTACCATTCTTATGGATTGTATATTCATTCAAAAAATTATAGAAGCCCTTTCTTCTTGCTAAAAAAAAGAGGTGTTTTCTATCAAAAACTCCTTCCGTTCTGGATTATTTTTCTCTGTTGGGTCCAATTAGCCTATCCACTATCAGTTTTGATTTTTCCGATCACCGGAATTAGGATTCCGGCGTGGCAGCCAACTTTTCCGGCGATTTTTTTCTGGATTTTTTTTTTCAGTTCTGTCGTAGGCCTATTCTAACCTTTCCCATCCAGGATAATATGGGTGTGAGAGACTTTGTCTGTCTTCGAAGATGGTGTTGCTAATTATGTGCGACATTGGCTCAATTGTTGGATTATTGATTCTCCAATAGAAATAGTCAAAGGGGATAGAGATATTACCTTATCATCCTTCTGTATAGGGTTGATCTTTTGTACTCTGATTTTAGATTCTATCACCAAAGAACTAGCGTAGTGTCGATTCTTTCACGATTATTGTGGCCGTACGGGGAAGAAGATTAGTTGTGATGGCTTAATTTGATCGATGGAACTCGAGACTGACTTTTTTGTAGGAAATTTGTCTTTTTTGCTTAAAAAAGTTATATGGGTTTATTTTCTAGAGCTGAGTTTGAATCTTTGTCTTGTGGTGAATATGCCAAGCACACTGTAAACTCTTTGCTCTCGAGTGTGACACTTTCGACTATTCATTGGTCCTACTCAACAGTGATGGTTTGTTGCTTTTATCGATTGTTGCACTAGAATGACATGGGTATATCTGTTAAAAGCCAAAAGTGAAGTTTTCTCTGTTTTAAGTCATTTCTAAGATGATTTGTACTTTTGAGGCCTAGTTGAGAATACATGGATAAAACTTTTTGGAGATTTGTCTGGGATAATCCATCAAACTAGTTGTCTTATACTAGTGCCTGAAAAGTTTAAAGAAAAAATAGGCATTTGTTAGAAGTACAGATCACCTCAGGAAGATGCCATTCTAGTAAATTTGCCCTATCAATGAAGCACTTAAAACTCTTAATTTTCGAGGAAATTTGGGTGTGTTTGTTTTGTAGAACTCTGGGAAACTTGAACCTAGAGCTCTTAAATGTGTGTTTTGGGTATTCTAAGACAAATGAGATTTTGGATGGATGTTACCTTTCGGGAATATCTGCATTACACCACCGAGGGGGAGAATTATAATTACTAGAGAAAGTGAAATAAGAGAGAGAGGACACCTTTGAGGCAGGGAAAGTCTAACCTTCTTTGCTCGTGAGTTATCTATCTTTCCTAATGAGTTAGATTTACTGAGTCGGATCTTTAAACACCCTTTATCTAACTTTGTTTCCTATAATTCTTTATCGCCCTTGATTGTTCCCGAGGAAGCTTTTGAATGATGGAAGAAATAGAAGGCCTTAGAGACTTGGGAACTTGTAAGCTGGGTGAACGTCTTCACCGTAAACATGGATAAAGATTGGTTACGAATGGGTCTTCCTTTGTAAAACATTGATGGGTCCCGTTGAAGAAGTTGAAAGCAAGATTGGTGGCTAAAGTTCTTCGAACTTATTGATTAGATTGCTCCCTTATTAGAATTCTTAATCTTGTAGAAGAATGCATTTCTTCATGGAGACATGTACAAAGTTAGAAAGCCTTGCAGTTGAAGAAAGCCTTGTACGGATTAAACAATCTCCTAGAGCTTGGTTTGACGATTCTATAAAAGAATGATCTGGTCAATATAAGACTGAACATTGTTTTATGTTGATGACATATAATGACGAGATTCCCACGGGAATTTGAGATCAAGGATCTACTTGGGAATTGAGAGTTGCTAGATCAAAAGAGGAATCTTTATTTCTCAAAGAAAGTATATTCTGGATCTCTTTATGACGGAGGTTGCAAACCAGCAAAATCACTTGAAAGCAATCACAAACTACAAAGCGGAGTTGGAAAGTCGATTGATAAAGAGAGATCAGAGGCTGGTTGGAAGACTCATTTTATCTCTCATAGCCTATTCGATCGCCTAGTGAGTCGGTTTATATGATCCTCGAGATAGTATGCAAGCCGTCTTTCACATTTTGCGGTATACTGTTGAAAAGGTCTACTTTACTCCAGACATGGTCACCTCCAACAAAGCCTTTACCGATGCAGATTGGGCTGGATCTTTAGATGACAGAAGTCTACATCCGGTTCTTTACCTCGTAGGAGGAAACTTGGTCACTTGGAGAAGCAAGAAGCAAAGTGTAGTTGCTAGATCAAGTGCGGAGGCAGAATATAGAGCTATGGCCCGGGCGTTTGCGAACTTTGTGGTTACAAAAGTTACTGAAGAATTGAGATTGTCTGAAAAAAGGAAACTTTCCTTATACAACAATGCAATCAGTATTCGTGACCGAACAAAGCACGTTGAAATTGATCGACACTTCATCAAAGAAAAAGTCATGGGTGGTGTCTTGAGTTTATTCCACGTGTCATCAAAAAAACAACTAGCTGATGTGTTTACTAAAGGCCTCAACAAACGGACTTTTCATACACTGGTTTGCAAGTTGGGCATGTGCGACATCTTTGCACCAACTTGAGGGGGAGTGTTGATTTGGTATTAATGATTAAGATTGAGATGTTGATTTGATATTGATGATTAAGATTGATAGCTTAATTTTAGGAATATATTGTATTGATGTAAATGATTGAAGTGTAATATTGTCTTTCCTTATTTAGTCTTAGAACTCATGTATAAGTACCCATTCTTATGGATTGTATATTCATTCAGAATTACAAGAAACCCATTCTTCTTGCTAAAAATCTTCAGATACCAACTAGTTGGGAATATGGGTTAGTCATATTAGTACATTTACATTAGGTCATGTGTCTTCTAGGAGCTTCTTAATCTTGTCATAGATTTTTCTCCCAATAGAAATATAGAGAACTTCTTCTATTTTATGTTGCATAATGTTTGTCTGAGATGAGTTTAAAGGGAACAACATGGTCAGTGAGGATTCATAGCCGATCCTTCATAGCCGATCCTGACTTGCCTGCTATAGAGGCCTAGTTGTTGTAAGGGGTGACTTTTCTCCTAAGACACATTCAGGAAGAGTGTACTCTTAGGAAAATAAGGAGTTATAATGCAATGTACCAGTTACCAAGTATCTTTTTTTCCTAGCTCTTAATTTGATTTTGCTTATATGTTATCCATGAGTTAAGCTGGGTTCACCTTTTTGAGTTAGAGTGAAGTATAGGAAACTGTACGATTACCCAAGACGAGTTTGGATGGTCAATATCTGAACAGATAAGTATCTCATAAGAGAGAGGTCATGAAAGCTACCACTCTTATTGTTGTGAAGATGGTAGGGGAACCTGTAGAGAATCCATGTTACTGTTGAATCCTTGATTGTTGATTCTTCCCTTCTATAATGTGGCGTTTACCACTCTTTAGTATATGCTTGTGATATTTGTGGATTCATAGTCTATGTATAACCACTCAGCCGAAGCTGGCACCCTCATCAATCCCATGAAGTGAACACGCTCTGAAGTTTATTTCAATTGTTGTTTTGATTTGGACCATATAATTTTCATACTTTGTCTTAGTTGTCCTTGCTCTAGTAAACTGTCTTTTCCGTGTAATTAGCTACATAAACAAATGATTCTACTTTCAGGGTTTGGCATCCTCAGGGTACTTATTAGGAATCACAGATGATGGTCAAATGTGTGAGCTACACCCAGATGGCAACAGGTTTGTCTCGAGGCTAAACATCTCTAACATAACCCATCTTATCTTTTCAGTTCTTTTGTCGAAAATCTCCCCCAACATTGGTAAAAGAGAGTATGTTGATTTTGACCATTTATGCTTCTCCTTTGACCACTGCTTAATTAGTGGATACCAATCTGATTTGCTATTGATCATTAAATTTGCTTGTGTTTGTGAATCTTGATAACCAAACAATGAATTGTTTTTATAATCTTTTTTTTACTTCTAAACACTAGTAACAATAATCATCACCTATAGAAGATAGCAAGAAACAAAGGCTGGACGGAGATGTAGAGGTGAGTGGAAAGAGTGTTATGCAAAAGAATATGATTTACAGGCTCTATAGAGTCCTCACAGAAGTTACATCTACTATATCCTCTGTGCTGTAAATTGTCTTGAGTCAGACATGCATTGTGTAAGGCATTCCATTCAAAGTGTGCTATGTTGATCGGTGCTTTGGTTTGCCAAATCTGTCTCCAAGGCCATCTATGATTGTCACCAGTAGGCTTCCCTTTGTAAAGATTGATAGCAGAGCTTCTAGAGAATTTATCATCCCTTTGGGCCACCCAAACAGAGGAGTCATTTTGACTTCCAACGAGCTTCAGCTTTTCTTAAGCTCTAAATATTGATTTACCCTCTCAATCTCCCAATCATTACAGCTCCTGAACTGCTCATTCCAGCTACCTTCATTGTGCCTGAGTACTTTATCAACAATCAGCTATAAATCTGATCTAAATCTGTTATTTATTTTCATATGTTATCGGATCCACTTCAGTTTTAAGAAGTTAAAAATTTTCAAAATAAAAAGTTAATTTTCTACCTTTGGACTCATTTCTATCTAGATAATATACATTTCAGCTTTCTCCTTATTGTCCATGCCAAAATCAAGGTGGGATCTTTAAGTTGGTTCGGAGAGAGCATTACGGCGTACTAATGACGAGAAGTGGACTCTTATTAAAAACAAAATTAGTGAAGTCTTAGAAATTAGAGTTTACACTTTACAGTAGTATCCAAGAAAAATCAAATGAAAATCACTTATATCTTTTTTCATTTTTCTCCAGTCATTTAACTATCAAGTTTGATTGGACGTGGGACTATCTTTACAATGATACAGTTCACATATTTGCCTTAAAGTGCTGCGTTAATACTAGTGCTTTTTACTTGTAAATACATGAGGTGAGTACCTTATTTACTTGATTCATATCATCCACATGTCATGTCCTAGTGTTCATTGGCGTGGTCAGTCATAGTCGCAGAAGTGGCCTAAGGCTGGTCTGTTTCCTCTCATACCATGCCTGTTGAAAGTTCCTTGCCCTTTCCCTGGAATCGGGTGTGAATTCCTAAATTCATTTAGCTTGACCAGGATCAACTTCATGGCGGAGCTAGTTCCACAGCTATTGATTCGCACCCGCTGGTCAAAGAAGACTGTAATAGTTGCTGATATATTAGGTTGAGAAATGGCCCCCTCCCCCTTGTCTTTGTCGAAAAGGGTAAAGATTTGGAGTTGCAAAAGGATTTCTTGAAGCAGTTCTGATGAAAAAGTACCTCTATCTATATCTAGCCCACTCACCATAAAGAAAAAAATTATGAGGCAAAAAGACAAATGACCCATGTAACTATCTAATCATTATTTTGTTACTTAATGCTAAAGATGAATGTGCATTCATTTGAACAAGGTGCTATTTTTCTTTGCTTTTTAGGATATTTAACTTTGCAGGTGACTCAAATGGAAAAAAAATTATGAGCTGTTCTTCCTTTACATTCATTTCTGAAGCAAATAGTTTTAGTGGGGGTTCTTTGTCTCTGATAATAATAGCAACAATCATTAGGTGCTGTTTTTAGTTCTAATTTGTCTAGGTTATTTTTGGCAGTGACGAGGTGTTAGTTTTCTGATAAACATAGCATGTTTGCTTGGACCATTAGTAGTTAACATTGTTTTATTCCATGGATGCAGTTTTGACTTCTTCAAAGGGCTTATCAAAAGAAAAATGAGCTGAAGGAGATTCATGTTCGTGTCTTCTAACAAAGGGTCTATCCTCTCTCTGGTCTTTTTTGTTCACTTTAATGCATGTATTGTCTTTTTATTTTTGTTTATCGGTTATTTCTGGCTGATTTTCTTACAGATAGTCTTTTGTCGAACTATTATTTGTATTGATTCGTTAACTTTTTTATAGAGCTGGAAGCAAGATTGATGTATCTTGATTTTCTTTGTATAGAAGCAGTATGATTTCTGCCAAGACATAGTGACGTTTAGTTTTTATTTTATTGTTTAAAAGCACCATTTTTCAACCAAACATTAAGAAAGTAAAGATTTACGTTTTCTGTTTTCAAGTTTTGCTAGAATTGATGTCTTTTTGCGCAAACACTCTAAATTCTTTTGAACCAAAAACCAAAATTGATGAACAAGAGAATGAGTGTGTAATTTGGGGTGAGCACGGTACAGTATATACCGATTATCATACCGAAATCGAAATTTATGAATCCGCTTATCAAGATATGGGGGGTATTTGGCGTACGCATTTTTGAAAAGTTTGGTATTTGCTGCAGATTCCCTGAAATACCGAATATCATACCGACGTATTCCATAATATATATATATATATAGATGGCCTATATAAGGGCAAAGGCCCCAACGCTTCGGATTATAGTGTATGTGTATATGTAGTTGTGTTTAGGTAATAATAATAATATATATATATATATATATATATATATGTTCAAAATACGATTAATTTAACATTGTAGTTTTTTCCGTATCTAAAACTTTATTTTATTCGTGTTTCCGAAAATTTATTAATACCTTTTTAAAGAAGACTTGTTTAAAAGCTATTTTCCTCTCCAGATCCAAGAATATTTGAATATCGAGTTGATCTTTCAATTTTAATTCGATTAATTTAACGGTGTAAAATACTTATTATTTTTATCAAATTTTGATTTAGATAATTCTAATTCAAATTATTAAATTAATTTTACATGTTTAAAATGAAACAAAGTAGAAATTAATTTTTTCCTTATTCTAAAGAGTCCATTATTATTGATTTAATTGTTTGATTTTCTAAGCATTTGTTTTTTAACATTGTTTGTTTTATTAATATGGGATTCACATTTTTTTTTAATATTGCTTGATTCTGTTAATATGGGGTCCACTTTTTTTCTTTCCCGTGAGTTTGGATGTGGTCAGTTCCACTTTTTTTCTTCCTTTTTTTTTAAAGGGACAACGGACGATGAAACATGGGTCTAAACCCATGCTTTATATAGTTTCTTCTTTTTTATTTTTATTTTTTATATCTTGTGTCGTTTAGTATGGGGCCCACTTTGGACATTATTAGTTTGTATTATATTTATGTATATAATATATATATATATATATATATATACATATACTATGTTCAAAACATGATTGATATAACATTGTAATTTGTGCCTCGTATATAAAACTTTATTATATTAGTGTTTGCTAAGTTAATACAAAGTCTCAGACTTTTTTTTTGACATTGTTTATTTTTTTAATATGGATTTTTTTTTTTATTATATATATTGCTTGATTTTGTCAATATAGATATGTTCAAAACACGATTAATATAACATGTGGTTTGTCTTTCGTATTTAAAATTTTATTATATTAGTGTTTGCTATGAATACGCATCGTGTTTAATATGGGGCCCGTGATTTTTTTTTTATATTAGTTGTTTTATTGTTCAAACACGATTAATATAACGTTGTAGTTTAATTGGTTCCGTATTTAAAATTTTATTATATTTGTGTTTACAGCGATTTAAATGACGTGACAACGAATCTATCATTATTGACTTAATGAGATACTTTGAAAATTACGATTCGTATATATAAAACTTTTATTATATTAGTGTTTATAATTAATACAAAGTACACTTTTTTTTTTGACATTGTTTATTTTTTAATATGGGATTCATTTTTTTTATATATCGTTTGATTATTAATAATATGATATCTACGTTCAAAAGACGATTAATATAAATTGTGGTTTATATTAGTATTTAAAACTTTATTATATTATTTGCTATGAATACGCATCGTGTTTAATATGGGGCCCGCATTTTTTTTTTATATTAGTTGTTTTATTTTAAACACCAATTAATATAACAATTGCGTTGTGCTCCGTATTTAAAATTTTATTATATTTGTGTTTGCCCTACGACAACGCACAAACATCATTATTAAAATGAGATACTTTGAAAATTATAAATATTGTTTGATTTTTAATTTAGGGGCAATTTTTTTGGACATTATTAATTTGTACTATTTTTTAATATTAATTATTGTTTAATACATGTGGGGCTAACTTTTTTTGAAAAAAAAAATTGGAACGGATATATGTATACCTTAAAATTATGTAGCCCACATTTTTTTTTATATTAGTTGTTTTGTTTAATAATAGTAGAAAATGAGTGTAATTAAACATGAGTGGGAACCCTACAATTTAATAAAGTGCCATAATAACTTTTAATATATATATATATATATATATATATATATATATGTGTGTGTGTGTGTGTGTGTGTGTGTGTGTGTAATACTAACAAATATATAATCAGTATCAGTACAAATTAATTGTTTAGACGTTGAAATTGCTTGTAGTTTCGTTTAAATATTTTTGCATGTGATATAATTGACCGAAATGCCCTTTTTGTGTAATTGATTAACGAAGGGCATTGCTTGTATTTTCTTTCGAATATTTTTACACCTGTAAGGTGTTAGTATAATATAATTGAGACGTTTCTTGGATTACCGAAGTCTTAGTTCTTTATTATATTTATATATGTAAGTCATAATCGAACAAACTATGGTTATCGAATTAACAAAAGCCCGAACTTAAAAATAAGATTAATTTGGTATGGTAATGGTATATTATTTTTAAATACCGAAAATCGAAATTACCAAATCGAAGTTTCAAATATCGTACCATGCCCACCTCTATGCGTAATAAACTCGTTTCAAGATATGGTTAATACTAATTAATATGACGAAAGATCGTCCCCAAAACGGGTGTTCATGGTTCGGTTTTCGGTTATTGATTAAAACCATAACCAAACCAATTTAGTCGTTTTTTAAATGTCTAAACCACAAACCAAATAAAATAATAACACCGGTTTGGTTATTGTCGGTTTGGTTGGATTTTTCGGTTTACTAGTCATGAGACTTATCGGTAAAACATTAAAAAAGTAGAAAAAGACATGTCTTTTTTTATTCAAACGATAACTTTTATTTATCGTTTAAGGTGGAACATACATCATAGAAATATTTTCACTATTAGTGATAGTGTCATACTCTAAGTTACCCAAAGTTGCTAAACTATTACTTATAGAGCTAAAAACTAACTAAGTAGTGGCATTTTTGCACCATTTTTGTCATCTTAATATCCTAGAAATAAAGTAGAGCATAGGAGCTTTTAGTTGTTGTTACAAACATACATATTAATTAAACATAAAGACTACCTAAAATTAAAATGAAAATATATGAAATAAAAACTTTGTGTAATGATCCCAAACTTTGGGGCAATACTTGCATTTTGTCCTCAATTCTCCCATTTTATTAAAAACACTTTGTGTAATGATCCCAAACTTCGGATGTTTTTCGATCATTATCGTGGCTAGGGTCTCGATTGCAAAGAGTTGTTCTTTTCTTGCCTTTTTAGGAGGATTACCCACGGAAGAAGTATTAGGGCATTACCATGTGCTTGAGTTGCGGCAAATGCGTGTTGCCAAACTTACATAGGAACCTCCAAATCCATCTGCCCTTTTTATGAAAAATATTAGAAGTTTAGGACCAATTCAGACGAAAAAAGAAAGGTATAAATTCGGGGAAAAAAAGAAGAAACAACCTAAAATCAAATGGCGACAAAGAAAGGCTAAAAATTTAAGTTAAAGACATTAGACTTAACGTACACCCTTAATAGGTTTATATACTTAAGTCAGTTAAAAGACTTAAAGACATGGGCTTGGACATATTCTTAAAAACATGGGCCTTAAACAATCATGTGAAATAAGTAGACCAAAAATCAAATTAATGATTAAAAAGTATAAAATATTTATAATTATTTATGAAAAACTAATATTATACATATAAATAATTATAAAATTTATGTATATAATTTATCGGTTTGATTCGGTTATTTATTCGGTTATTTTTTAATATAACCATAACCAAACCAAATATTATTAGTTTTTAAAATTTAAAACCAAATCAAACCAAACCAAATATCGATTTTTTTTATTCGGTTTGGTTAAATTTTCGATTTGGTTTTGGTTTTAACCAAAACCGTGAACAGCCCTAGTCGCCAGTACCTACCTAATTAGAAGAAATTGCACGGTTGTGAAAATCTTATTTCCATTGAGGGGCAAAAATAAAAGACCAACACAAAATAGGGGGAAAAGTGCAAATGACCAATCTAATTCGCCCCATTGGGTGGACTTTGGGTGTGCTGCTTGTAGGAGGATTTTTCGACAAATTCTTTGTTTGAAATTCAGATCCAACTAGCAAATATTTAGAGGGTGTTTGACTAAACATATAAGCTGTCAGATTGGTTTAGAAGTAGATTTAACTTATTTATGCGTTTGGCAAATACCAAAGTACCTATAACTTTTACATGTCAAATGCCACCCTAGCAATTTTCTTCTCCTGAAACTCAATAAAATCAAAGCACATTGATCTCTAAAAATATTAATCACCTGCAAAACAATAACAATAAATTAATGTAAATATTTTTTGAGTCAATTCCACTTTACCCCCTAACATTTAAGAGTTGGAAAGCGATACACCGTTCACATATTGAATGAGAACGATAACCCCCTTATGTAATATTTTCTGGTGAGATTTTTTTTTTTTTTAATAAAGAACTTTTTCTTTCTTTCTAGAATAAAATTATAAGAATATATAACTCTTATTATAGTCCCATTCACCTATTTCGTTGAAAATAATGTGCTTATCTTTTATATAATAACTACTTGAAATTTGTTAATAAATTTTAAAGCTAGGAGTTAATATTTTCTTAAAGGGTGCGCTAAAGGCTAAATGAACTGTAGCAACATGCCACTTTAATAGCTAAATTTAAGGGTAAATTTATTTGACAACATCTTTACGCGTAGAACAAAATAATAAATACATATGTCATTCGAGTGTACCACAAAATTTAGTGGAAACGATTTAAAATAATGACTTTATGATGTGGTAGCGGAAATAAGCCCATGTGAATAAAGTTCAAAATATAACATCTCAACATAGTAGAATCTCATAAAAAAACCCTTAAAATGTAGATATTCAATTAGAACAAAAATGGAAAGCACCTATTTTGAGTTAAATCAACACTTTAGAATTCATCAAACACGTAGTAGAGAAATATTTTTCATGCTACAACATCCAAGGCTCATATCAAGCATGAAATTCAACTCCCAATCTCAAATACAAACTAGTTAAGTTTCTCAAGTTCAACATAAGTACTGAATTTAAAATATTACAAGACTTCGGCATGGATACTCCCAAAATAGTCAAGTCATTTAGCAAAATCAAGTTACAAAATATTAGCATCATGAGCCATGTTGAAAGTGGCTTTCCACTCATACTCGAGAATGAACAAAAGTCCATCATCAAGACGAAATGTAAATCCAAAGTCAAGATGGGCAAGATCCGAAATCAAGAAGGGTCGTCACCCAATAATCAAGAGAATCAAGAGCCATGTTGAAAGTGGCTTTCCACTCATACTCGAAAATGGACAAAAGTCCATCGTTAAGATGAAATGTAAATCCAAAGTCAAGATGGGCAAGATTCGAACAATACCATGAGGTGTGTCAGTATAAGTGACAAGGTCACTATCACAAGAAGGATAATGTCTCGATAAGAATGCAATAATGCTCAAGCAATCCGTATATGTGGGCGGATTAAGTCGTCTTACAAAAATACTTCACATAACACCAATGTGATTTTAACATACTCATAACTCAATTACAAAATTATACCCTCAATGATAACGTTATCATATTGAAGTGTCTCAAGATATTCTTTCTCAACCAACAAAGCAAGTAAACTATTAAAGTAGCAACAAAATCAATATGACAACAATTTAATGTAGATACTATGTCACCAAAATTCAAGTTTCTCACAATATCTCAAACAATATAATTGAAAGAAAAGTTCAAGTTCGGTGCAAACCTTGGAGCTTTAAGAAGCTTCTAAAGCTCAAACAAACATCATGAAGTTATAAATCCTCAAAAGCAACGATCAAGTAAATATGTCGACTTCCTTAGCCAATTCCTTAGCTTGCAGAGTGTGTATATATATATATATATATATATATATATATATATATATATATATATATATATACACACACACATAGACTTTGTGGTCTTAATGGAATATATATATATATATATATATATATATATATATATATAATGTGTGTGTGTGTGTGTGTGTGTGTGTGTGTGTGTGTGTGTGTGTGTGTGTCGTAGAAACTTAAATGATATCAATTTCGTACAAAAATATCACCTGGAGGTTGTAAAACTATCAAAACAAATTTTGGACGGAATAACTACGAAGCCAAAACTTGTTTTATCGGTTTCAAAGGGTAAGCGGCACAAATAGCTTTGTGGTCTCACTTAAAAGTTATATATATATATATATCAAGGAGAAATTTAAATCACCCCAATAACAATTTCGTACAAAAATATATGCTAAAATACTAAAAGTGTGGAGTAGGAGGGTTGTAAAACAATCGGTAGCACACGCCCCGTACTTCATCACCCCTTTTCGAATAAATGCAAGCAAAACTAGGTTTTGGAGCCTGAACAAAAGTTGTAGATCTATGAAATAGCTTTATAGATCATCTTGGTTCACTTAAAACGAAATTTTATACAAGGAGATATGCTGCAAATACTAACAATTGTCCAGTTCAAAAACGAGTTTGGTAAACTTGCCTCAAAAGTGTGAAGTAGTTTGTGGCTCAACCAAAACAAGTCTTGTTGGTGATTTAGTGGGAGAATTTGATGAGAGGAGAGGAGTTTTGGGATCTCCTTTTTCTAGAGAAAACGAAATTTTTAGGAGGTGGAGAGATATGAGCCCAAAAGGTATTATATATTCCTTGGATAAGGATTGAAAGAAAAGGTGGCTGCCCAACTTTTATGATTGGATAAATATGAAAGGGTGGCTACCCAAAATATTAAATATCTAATTCATTTCTTAATTTACTTAAGATAATAATAGTAGGAGTAGTTTATATGACTACACCATAACACTTCAAACAAGTTCCAAATATCATCAAATTCACGTTCAGGAAGCGTGAAGTAAAATATACCCTTACTATCAAGATATGATCAATCGAAAATTCAAGTATTAGTTTAAAAATTTCGGAGTGTTACATGAACACTTGTTTTGAATCGGAGGGAGTAATTTAATTTTAAAATTTTCATTTCACTATTACTAAGATGATTTATAGTCATATAAATATCTTATAATTTATGTTAGATAATAATTTTAATTTTTTTTTTTTTAAGACTTTGTGTTTAGTCAAAGTTTTCATATCAATTGGAACGGAGAATAGAATATTACCAAAATTTGTAATTTGGCACAAAATGCAGACGTTGAATGAGATTTATATATGTCCTAAATAGAAGTAATGATGTTCTAGATATTTTCTAAATAGCTTAGCTCTCGAAGAGAAAACCAACAATTTTTCAAAATTTAGTTGATACAATCTTTTCTCAAAAACTCTAAAACTTTAAACACCAATTATATCCAACCAATTAAAATTAGGGAAGAAATATTATTGATACAACATTTGTTATTAACATATATATGATATGAAAAATTATTGATAAAACGAATGTCACATAACCTGATATTTATTAACAAATTACAAGTAGTTTTATCCTAAAAGATAAGTATATTATTTTCAATGGAATAGGTGAATGGGACAATAGTAAGAGTCATATATTTTTGTAATTTAATTCTAGAAAGAAAAAAGATTAATTAAAAAAAAAAAAAGTCACCGAAAAATATTATACTAGGGGATTATCGTTCTCATTCAGTGTGTGGAGGGTATCGTTTCCCAACTCTTAAGTGTTAGGGAGGTAAAGTGGGATTGACTCGTTTTAATATAAAGATATTATGTGGTTTATATATATTTCCAAATATTCGATGTCTTTACATAAATATCTTTTTTGTATCGTGCTAAGATCTCCTACATTTTAACGCATAAAAGCTCCTGCATTATGCACTATGATCGAGCTTTGGGTTAAAATTGTCCCTTGTCTATGGGAGTAGGTTCATTTTGGTCCCTCAAATATTACCCTGAGCATATTTGATCCTTTATCTATGGGAGTAGGTTCATTTTGGTCCCTCAAATATAACGCTAAGCATATTTAATCCCTTAACTATGCTAAAGTGGGGCACTTTTGGTTCCCGTAATAGAACCCATTTAAAAAATAACGGTTCTAAACCCATGTGACACTCACGTGACTCGTAAAAGGCTAAACCCATCGAACAAAATGTAAAGCAGAGTAATGACATTTCTCTAAAAAATGCAATTCATATAAGATATTAGCAAAACAACTCATAATATTTGGATCATATGGTTAGTAATCAACTCTTAAACGGTAATATGGCAGCACACATGGAATCGTTCCACTTATTTTGGAAGCATGTGAATATAAAGTTTTTTTTGTTAAATATTAAAAAAATCAAAATTCTTTTTAACAACTGTTATAAATTATCTTAATTGGTGGAACCGCTCCACTTTTTGGAAGCATGTGAATGCAAATCTCAATATATTAGATAAAGTTTCTGCCTGTTTTAAAGAATCAGCTTCTTCTTCTTCCAGCCAATTGAAGTTTTCTACAGAGAGGCTAAGGCTTTTTCCGGTGAAGTGTTTCTTCATATGAAGTTGGGGAGAAAGGCGAATGAGTTTCGTATTTTTGTCCGATGGATTTAGCCTCTTAAAAGTCACGTGAGTGTCACATGGGTTTAGCACCATTACTTTTTAAACGGGTTCTATTACGGGAACCAAAAGTGCCCCACTTTAGCATAGTTAAGGGATTAAATATGCTTAGCGTTATATTTGAAGGACCAAAATGAATCTACTCCCATAGATAAGGGATCAAATATGTTCAGGTTAATATTTGAGGGACCAAATGAACCTACTCCCATAGATAAGGGACAATTTTAACCCAAAACCCACTATGATCTCAAACATATTAATACACAAAAATCTCGTGTTTTATATTAGTATCTTGTACGTTGTAATACGAAAATCTCTTACGTCGACTATACAATTTCTTTTCTGGTTCGTTTTTTTTCCGTGGCTCCTTCACCTGCCTTTCAATTATATCGACAAATCATAATACAAAACTTGAAAGAATGTACTACTCGTATTAGTTATCCATAAATTTTAGAACTAAAACCATCAAAAATCTTTTTATGCATCTTCAAAGAATATTGTGGACTGAACGATACCTCATTTTGTTTTCGAGAACTCCACAGTAAGTTGAATTAAGATCATTCAATCATTTTTAAGAGATGTCATGGTGATGAAAGTAGTTTGCATTGATGAAGCGAAAGTCAAGATGTTATTTTGCACGAGTAGATTTTTATTTTTATTTTTATATGTATATAATATATATATGAAATGAAATTATAGAATCAGGACTAGGATATTCTTGATCTTAAATCTTGTGAAAATTCTCGATCTTTCTGATACAGGATAGGAACCCTCAAGAAATCAAATATTTTCTCACTTTCTGTATATTGACGGTCAACGTTTGTTAATATTTCAATATTTTATCTTTGACATAATATATAAATAGGCGGCGTCGATGTCGTATATTGTTGTTTGTGTTTATTTGTTAACTTTTATACAGATTGAGATCTTTTAATCTACCTTTGACACCCAAAATATTAGAGGGCATACTTGCTAGTTGAGGTCAATTTTAAGGAACTATTTATATATTATGCCTTTATCTTTTGTAACAACCAATAATAACATTTCAATATTTTATCTTTTGTAACAACCAATAATAATTGTAAATAAAGACCCTTTGATTTTGCCAGATGGTCCTTATTTTTTTGGCCTCTTTTTTTTGCAAATTTAACCATGCAAAAGCTGAGTTGGCCAACCTTTATTAATCTGTGGGTCCCACAAATGTAACAAACCCATCTCTAAAGCGAAAAATAAGTGGTATATTTAGGAGCTGTTTGGACATGGTTTGAAACCATGGTTGGACATCTTAAGTTATATTTTCTTTTATGTATATAAAAATCTACATGTTGTGGCTATCAAAACATTCTTAATTCTTATACAATCTTACCAAATGAGCGTCAGTTATAACAAAATTAATACGATACTAGAAAGCCTTACTAAAAATATAACACCAATTGATCAAACTTTTAACAATAAAAACGAAAATTTAACATGAATAATAATGAGGTTGATAGACATAAATAAAGGCAGACATAAATAAAGGTTGGTGGAAGTTAATGAGGTTGACAGATGATTGGTGGGAGTAATTGTTAAAGATATCTACCAACTTATAAGTCTTTTTTTATAAAATATAAATTTATGAGTCAAATTTTTTATTTAAAATATTTGAAACTAATTATCTAAATAGACACTTATTTTGAATTAAAAATAAAAAAGTTAAGGAGGACGACTCTTGTAAAGGGTCAAATAAAAGAATCTACATTGAATGCAAGTCATTTTTTTTATGTTTTATTATTTTAAAATTTAAAATAAAAAAAGAAATGCAAGTTTTCTTGGTCGTTGTACTTACCTGTATTTTTTTTTTTCTTCAAAAAAGACCGAGTTAGAAGAAGTCAGCCGAACCTAAAGTACCAAATCTATTACGTCTCTTCAGACTGCTTTGATTGGTCATTAATCTTGTAACAGAAAAATATAATTGATGCATTAATTAACTTGAAATAAATCGATAACCATTTCCACTTATCCACGTGTCATGTTTAACATCACCCACCTTTCACTCTCCCACTCAACCTCCAGGCATGACTTACATACAGCTCACACTTCATTTCAAATTCTACAAATTAACATTAACATAGGAAAAAATAAAACAAAACAAAACACGTTCCATTCCTTTTACACAATAAAATTTTAAAATTGCAAATTCCGCTACTCTTTTTTGACTTTTCCCAAACAACCCCAACTGAGAATAACAAAATCCCGCTACCACAAGGGTCGTTTGGTTAATCGAATATTTCAAAATTAAATTTAAGATTATATTTATACGATAAATATTCATTTGAAATAAAATAAAATATAAATTTATGTTTAAATTTAATAATGCATATTTTACCTTATCCCATTAAATTTAGTTTTATTTTATCCTACTTTTCAATGGAATAATTAGCTCAAAAATACAAAACTACTATTTTAGAATAATTTAATTCGCGAACCAAAACAAGAGGATTTACAAATCCTCTCTTTTCTTTCCTCTTCCCTGCCAGCGTTAAATAAAGTAATAATTTATCATAATATCCATATTAATTGATGCATATTTTTAATGAATTTAAAAAATAATTGAAAATAACTAACTAATATTACGGTAAAATAAGAAAAAAGAAATTATTTTTTCTTGACATACCAAAATAATTAGTAAAAGTGAAAATTATTTTTAGAATACTGAATAAGCAAAAGTTAGCGGACAGAGTACTAATGATAATTTTTGTTTATTTTAAAACAGTTATATATAAGGGTAAAAAACAAAACAAAAAAAATGAAGTTTTTTTGTATGTATATGCATAGAGACTTTACATGTATAAAAGTGAAATATGAAAAATAGTACTAATATGATTTGCTCTATGCATCCATTTTGCTGTGTTAACAACAACAATCGCGAAGAATCCTCACCGTTACCAATGCCTTCTCCCTCCCCAGAATTCACTAGATCGGCTTGCACTAATCACAATCATAATAATTGGATTAGTCCCACTAATCATAACCGTCATCGTAGTTTGACCGAGTCAACATCATCATCAACGCCGGCTAATTTCACTTCTTCACTATCACGTCCACCGTCGATGAGAGAATCGATTCAGTTAACCGGCACCGTTGATCTTCACTTGATTAACGATATAGTTGGGAATGGTATATCTGGAATTTTACATAAGTGGGTTAATTATGGTAAAGGATGGAGACCTAGGTGGTTTGTGTTGCAAGATGGAGTATTATCTTATTATAAGATCCATGGACCTGATAAGATTTTATTGAATTATGAAACTGAGAAAGGATCTAAAGTTATTGGTGAAGAATCTATTAGGAGAATCTCGAGGAATAAGAGTAATAATGGTTGTAGTTCTTCTCAGGCTCGACGTAAACCAGTTGGTGAAGTTCATCTCAAGGTTATTTTTATGTAGTTATTTTTTGACGTGTTGAGTTCTTCATTTTAGTGAATTGAATTTCGAAATGCTTATCAGATTTGAAATTAAAGTAGTTACTGGTTGCTGTCTGTTGTTCTTCGCTTATCGTACTGTTTTGTTGTAGTTACTGTTCCTTTTTCCTGTTTTGACATGCTTTAACCTGAGCCGAGCCGAGGTAAGGTCTGCGTACACTATGACTTCCTGGGATTACACTGGGTATGTTGTTGTTGTTGTTTGTTTGTTTGACGTGTTGAATTGTTCATTTGGCGAAGTTCATCTCAAAGTTATTCTTTTCTACTTATGTACCCTTTTTATGTGATACTTTTCGGTGATTCAAACTGCGTGATCTTTGATCAATTTTTTAGGATGTACTATTTTTAGTGTACCCAGACTTTACCCCTACCCTACCTAGGGAGGTAGAGAGACCGTTTCCGATAGACCCTCGGCTCGAAGAAAAGCAAATCACAGCAGTCCGGAAAAAGAAATAATAAAAGTAGCGAAGCTATTTCAAGTATATAAATTTTAATCTTAAAATATTGAGTTAAATCTAATCCAGTTTAGCTTCAAATTTTAGTGAAATTTACTCTGGAAAAACGAAAGTGTCACATAAATTGGGACGGATAGAATAGTTATTGTTTGATGTGTTGGATTGTGCAATATCTTGTTTCGACTTTGCTTATATGCTTTTTTTCAAGTGCTGATTTTTGCTCCTATTTATTTATGTTATTGAGGCATTTTCCCAAGAAGGAGGAAAAAGACTACGTTTTACGTTGGAAGCTAATAAGTCTTTTGCTCGCTACATTTGTAAAATCAGTGGTGATATTGGATTTTGGAGTTAGGAGACTCATGTTTTTCTCTTATGTTTTAGTTTAAGAAATAGGAGATTCAGTAGTCTTACTAATATTAGGCGTGGACTCAGAATTTGCTCGGAGGGGGAGGAGTGGGCAAGACTACTCCTTTGGAGGTTTTTAAATTTTCCAACACTTAAGGGTAAAAATCTAGATTGTTAAAAATAACATCTCTTATCAAAAACTAAACAAGAGAAGAAGAAAAACAAACAACACTTCCCTAAATCTGCCCCTTATACCCCTGTATGCAGGGCATACCCAGAGGGGTGAAAGGGGGGTCAATTGAACCCCCTTCGTTGAAAAATAATTTTATGTAGATACGGCAATTTTTAAAAAAAATTATTTTTGCATATATAAAAGTTCCTGAATCCCGTTGGCATAAGAACTCTTTTTTGAATCCCCTTGCATTCCTAGCTGCTTCACTGCCTGTATGTGCTGTTCATTTTTCTTAAGTCTTGTGGTGGTATTTTCTTTTGTTTGGTCCATTGGTTCTTTGCTGAATTGTTCTGGATGTGCTGATTTCTCTGGTCTGCTTACTTTAGTTTTGCTACAACATAGCTTTTTAACAATTGAGTAGTCTTTGCTAGGTCTCGTCCATCCGTGAGAGTAGATCAGATGACAGGAGGTTTTCGATTTTCACTGGAACAAAGAGGCTGCACCTGAGAGCTGAGACGAGAGAGGACAGAATAGCATGGATGGAAGCATTGCAGGCTGTGAAGGATTTGTTTCCCAGAATGTCCAACAGTGAGTTAATGGCTCCCGTGGATGATGTAGCTGTCTCAACAGACAAGTTGAGGCAACAGTTGTTGAAGGAGGGCGTGAGTGAGGCTGCTATTCAGGACAGCGAGCAGATAATGAGGAATGAGTTTGCGTCTTTGCAGAATCAACTGATGCTACTCAAGGAGAAGCTTCGGATGCTCATGGACACCTTGAGACAGTTAGAGGTACCTAATATGATTTGTAGAAAGAATCAGTATTCTTCTTCAGTATGTGAAACCGCTTTGGAATATTCTCAATTGATTGCTCTTTAGGTTGGGAGCTAGTGTCTAGCTGCCCGTTATTCGTGAGATCTTTTAGGAGGCCATACTTATTTTGTTCATTATGTTTTGAGTCTTGGATAGTTGGATGCCTCAATCTTGATTTTTCGATTGATCAATGATAAAGTGGCACATATGTTGCTCACTTGCACTTAGTGGGGACTTTTAAAAACAAAGGATTTGAGAGAGAAAACTGGGCCTATATACTCTTTATGTCACCAACTGAACAAGATTGTCATACTTGTGATGAAGTGAGTTCTTTGTGGTTATGCTGCCGCCTTTATTTTTCATGGTAGGGTGTATGGTTTGTTGCCTAAAGGTATGAAGATACCGCGTCTTTGTTTTTTATTTATACCTTTCTCGGCCTTTTGGCTGAGATTAAGTGTCTTCGTTTTTTATTGTTTCCTTCATCTGGAAAGGCCTATTTTAAAGAGTTTTCAAGGGCGTTTAAGCTTATTACATGTCCTATGTCTTAATTGTTTTTGAGTAGAGACACCAAAAGAGCAGTCGGTACAGTAAGCTTTCGCGATGCGCGGGGTCCAAGGAAGGATCGGACCACATTGGACTTTTACTGTACACACCCTTACCTTGCATTTTTGTTGGAAGCTGCTTTCACGACTTCTCTTATGTTGCGCCAAGGCTTTCCCGATGAAGGCACCAACAACAACTACTCTACCTCAATCGCAAGCAAGTTGGGCACGACTGTCTACTTCTCATTGTCTATGTCGGTCCATTTGAGCACATATGACACCAAAATCATTAAAAAAGAAAATTTTCTAACACTAGAAGTTCTATAAAAACTAAAAGATTCCTAATGAACATTGGACTGGAGTAGAAACTCCGTGAAATAAAAAAGAAGTTTATCAACAATAACCCAGTGTAATCCCACAAGTGGCATTAACGAAAAAAGAAAAAAGAAAAAAAGGAAAAACCAATTGGATCTGACTTTAAGAGGTATTAGCTAGCCATGGAACGACTGTGTATAGCAGGTGAATGTATAGTAATATGCTCTATAGATGCAATGGACAGTGATATGTATGGATGTTTCATTAGATGCCAAGCCATTCTACGGGGAGCGTTACGTGAATGTACAATTTGGCCTGACCTAGTGTCTTTGACTGGAAATTCTTCTCAACCAGTATTGAAATTGATAGATTTTCTGGAAAAAAGTTGGAAATGAAAGGAAAAAAATACTGATTAATTTACACTGAAACACTGAATTACATCAACAAGTCTGAGAAAAGCCACTCCAACATAGATAAGTCAGTAACCACTTTACAACAGCAACAACAACATACCCAGTGTAATCCCACAAGTGGGGTTTGGGGAGGGTAGGATGTACCCCGTGTAATCCCACAAGTGCTGTCTGGGGAGGGTAGGATGTACGTAGACCTTACCCCTACATTTGTGGGATAGAGAGGCTGTTTCCGGTAGAACTCGGCTCAAAAGAAGTGTAATCAACGCAGGATTGAAAGGAAAATAACGACAACAAAATAGCAAGATGAACAAAGCAAATGAAGCAGCAGTTAGTAGTAAAAAGTGAGGAATAAGATACTACGTGCATACTAACTAATACTACTAAATAAGGAGAAGATGAGAAGAGGAGACTAGACCCCTGCCTCTCCCACATAAAATTATTACAAGACTCGGCTATCTACTTCCCTTCTACCCTAATCCTCGACCTCCATACCTTCCTATCCATGGTCATGTCCTCAGTAATCTGGAGATGTGCCATGTCCTGTCCTTAGTAACCACTTTACTTGATCAAAAAAGAGGGAAAGGAAGGTAGAAGACAATTATACTATTGGCCAACCAGAAAGACTGCGTCCTTTTGAATTGTGCGAGCAGATCTAATTTGAAAATCTCCTTCTCTTTGCCTTTCGTGATGAAGTACTGGATCTTTGTTTTGCAGACAGAAAAGGTCGATTTAGAGAATACTGTGGTTGATGAGACTCAAAGGCAGTGTAACGAGGTCGGGCCATCTGCTGGATTAAGTCAGGATAAATACAGTGGTATGGCTCCAATTGTTGTCTTTCTTTTACTTTGTTACACAGCGTTCAAAATTATTTTCATTGGTATAACTAACTCAAGATTGTCATATATTTGTTGTCTTAAGATTTCTTATTTTTCAATATTCTGTAAGTGCTACTCCATCTTTGACATGACACACTCTCCATTTTAGTCTGTTTCAAAAGACGTCAACTTTCTATAATTGGAAGTCTTTAATTTTAACTTTCCATTTTACGCTTATCTCATGCTCTTATTGCTATAGAAATGGCTTGACATGTTTAAGAGCACAAGTTTTAAGGGTACTTCGGGTATGTCTCAGAAGTCTTTTCTTTCTTAAACTCAATGCCTAGTCAAACACGATATAAAATAAAATGGAGGGAATATTTAACTATTTTGAAGGGTTTCACATCCGATGTGATTTGGTCTTGTTTCTTTGATCTGTTAGAATGGAACTTTTGCAGCTCAAAGAGGATTATTGTGGTGTATTCAGCATGAATTCATTTTGTGTTCACCATTTTTATCCTTACCATTAAATCCTCTTGGATGTTTGTTCCAGAAGCAAGTGCAAGTGAATCGGAGGATGACAATGAAAGAGTTGATGCTGCTGAGGAAGATACTGATGATGAAGAGAATGCTTTCTTTGACACTAGGGATTTTCTTTCATCAAGTTCTTTTAAAAGCAGTGGTTCTGATTTTCGATTATCATCTTTCTCGGATGATGATGATGATTTGTATGCATATGCATCTGATGAAAGTGTTGACCCTATTATTAGATCTGCTGGAACCAAGTTTCCTTATGTCAAGCGTCGTAAGAAATTGCCTAATCCCATTGAAAAAGAGAAAGGAGTCAGTTTGTGGTCCATGATTAAAGATAATATTGGGAAGGATCTGACCAAAGTCTGCCTCCCTGTCTACTTCAACGAACCCCTTTCTTCATTGCAAAAATCGTTTGAAGACTTGGAGTACTCATACCTTCTTGATCGGGCTTCTGAATGGGGAAGAAGGGTAAGCAGACAAGTTCCTTTCACCTTTTAGATAAATTTGTTAGATTATTCACAGTAATTTGCCCAATATTAGTAAAGGTAGTGCATCTTCATCATGTCAAAATTAGTTGGGGCATTGTGCTGATTCACAGGATAATCAAGATTCGGTTCCTTCATCACCTTTTACCTTCCAGCATAAATTGACTGAACTAAATCAAAAGAAGGATAATAGCATAGATATCATATATATTATCTATTCTAGTCTGCTAAATGCTTGAAATTATTTAAGTTTTGGCCATGATCTCCTCTGCTAATAGTACAATATTGCGTGCAAATTTTTCTGCTGTCTTTACTGGGTTCTATGGCATTGGTATTGCTTTAAAGTTTGAATACACACAAAAATAATTTTTCACACCCTGCAACGAAAATAGGAGGATATAATCATGTTTTTGGTGGGGTGGGGGGGGGCTGCTACGCTCTGCAATTACAGTGCAATGGCAGAACTCCTATAGTTCAAGCCTAGGATAACCACTGGGTACCTACCTATCTAATTTATAGTCTGTTTGATGTTTGTCATCTGTTTTGATTTTTCTATTCAAAGTGACTCATAGTAAATACTTTTCTCTCCCGCAAATCGCTGAAGCTTCTCTTTCACAATCTGTCTGAATATATTGGCCCTTTTCCTTCTCCCAGTATTTCGAAAAATATATTATATCGTAGCAATTTGTTTCTTTTAATAGAACAGAAAGGGTATTGATGATTCGTGTCAACCGATCCAGCTTTGTTTGGATTGAGGTGTAGTTGATTGATTGATATATATTTTTTCTGCTAAGACCCTGTTTGTTCATGCAGTTGAAAGTTGAAACAATTAATAAATGTAGCTCTCTAAGCTTATGAATAATCTATTTGAACTTTCATCTCTCATTGTCCATAGAGTTTGTTGATGGTGCATTTATCTGAAATGAGTACGAGGATGAAAATCAATAAAAAAAGAGTATGGGGATGACTGCAATAATTAGTCTTTGAAAGCCCAATGGTGATTTGTCACTCTTTATGCCCGGATCTTCATGATATGCCATCTCCTTCCTTTCTTTTACTGGGTTGCCGTTTGTCCCCATGGATGAACTAAATGACCTTTCCATTTCTGCGAAATGCTAGCATGATCATTATGTGGTCACTGGCATGACGAATTGGTTTCTTTTTGAACTCTCCACTCATAAGTGAGCTTAAAGATTTGTGCCTTCTTTCCTGGTCTATTGATATAGGTCTTTGCAGCAATTGCAGTTCATGTTTTTGGTTGGTGTGTTCACACTGCTGTCTTGCTATCTGATCCAAAATTGATGCTTATAACTGAGTCACTCAGTTTCAGTTGTCCTTTTCCTGCAAGACTATTGGTCATCACTTTTTATTATCTTTCTACTAGTACAGTCAAACCTCTCTATAATTGCCATTCGTTATAACAACATTTCACTATAACGGCCTGATTTTCTCCGGAACCGATTTTTCATGTTATATTTTACTTCTCTATAACAGCATTCTACCTATAACAACAATGACATTCATTATAGCGGTACGCTCTTTATAAAATTACCTCTCTATAACAGCCATACTCAAATATTGTGTAATAATATTCTGTAAAAATACATTATGTGTAAAAATAAAATTTTAAAATATTTATGATAATCATCAAAACTATTGAATTCCTTTTTGCTAAAAGTTTAAAAAATCTCCGTCAATTCAAGCGTTATATTGTCACTAAGAGTCTGGAATTTACGAAACAACCGACTACAATTGTAGAATTCTTACGGCAAACTTGAAATATTTTAATTTTCAAGTAATTTTAAATGCATACATTCCATAGATTTTAATTCCATATTGGTACGGTACAACTAGTTACAAATTTATTAGTCACTTCAGTTTTTAATTAATGAAATATGAAAATTAATTGAGATTTTAAATTTAACAAGTATTTGTTTTCGTTATAACATAAAAAGTACAGGAAAATAAAACAAATTTTTGCGTACTTTTGTTTATAACAGCTAAATGAGATCCAAACATCAAATGCCAGTATACATGCATAACAACACCTCACTATAGCAGCTATGAAATTTTCGGACAAACATTGTCATTATAGAGAGGTTTGATTGTAACGGCAATTTGAGCTTGTGCTGTCTACATTTATTGTACTTGGTAGTTGTCAAAAATAAAGGAGAAGACACTTCATCATTGAATTCTTTTTTAAATCAAAAAGTTTAAATGCTTTTCCATCTTGGTTGCCATTTGTTCGCATTAGTATTTTATGTTAGCCATTTTGCACTATCCAGAAAGTTCTGATTTCAATTTTATCTTACTGATAGGGTGACAGCCTTATGAGGATTCTCAACGTAGCAGCATTTGCCGTATCTGCATATGCTTCTACTGAAGGAAGGATTTGCAAACCATTCAATCCGTTATTAGGGGAGACTTATGAGGCTGAGTATCCAGATAAAGGCCTCCGGTTTTTCTCAGAAAAGGTATCACTACTTTTTCGCTCTGTGAAGTATTCTTATGTAGTTTCTGATGATTATGGCGGCGATATACAGACAAATAACCCTGTCATTTTATTGGTGTTCTATGGAATCACTGTGCCTCTATTTAGGCCTTTTCTTTTTCCTGTGTTCTCATACTTTTATTTCTTGATGCAACTGTGTACTGAAACCTTTTTGGTAACTAAGAAGTAACTTTTGTCAGTCTTGAGTTAAGAGGTCACGGGGAGAAAGTTTGGGAGAATGGCGGAGTTAATTGGGGGTTACTTTCCCGGTTGCTCCTTTTTGGGGTGACAGTCAATCTCAAGCAAGAGTCAGACTTGAAAAGCTTTCAAGGCTGCTTGCAAGGATGTCACTGTTGTCTCATGTTTCTCTCTCCTCTTTTAGGTAAGTCATCATCCCATGATAATTGCATGCCATTGTGAGGGTACAGGATGGAAATTCTGGGGAGATAGTAATTTGAAAAGCAAATTTTGGGGTCGCTCAATCCAGCTGGATCCTGTGGGTATACTGACTCTTGAATTTGATGACGGAGAAATCTTTCAATGGAGCAAGGTATTTGTGTATGGACATTTGATTATTTATTCTTCATTTAATCATTTCATTTGAGTGAATATTTTCTTCAACATGTGAATTATCTTGTAAAAGGTAACGACATCGATATACAATCTGATTTTGGGAAAACTGTACTGCGATCACTATGGTACAATGCGCATACAAGGAAATCGTAATTACTCTTGCAAGCTGAAATTCAAGGAGCAATCAATAATAGACCGGAATCCACATCAGGTTCTCTCTCTATTCTCAACATCCTGCATGAAAATGCAAGAAACCCTCAACTTTGAATGCTTCCACTCTCTGAAGTTCTGCATTAGACTAATATGAGAACGGAATGGTAATAGCAGAATACATGCTGTGCGTATAGAATGTGAACACTTCTATTAGCTTGAGGTTATTGTGAACTGGGGTATGCCATAAGAAAGATTAGATGAAAAGCAAAATTTGTCTAGGTGCAATTCATGTTTGCTCAGAGAGTTAAATCTGATAAAAAGGTGGTTTCATTCAGATTTCATGCTTTGTTTTGGTGCAAAATATTCCTTGTTAAATTCCCTTAGGGTACTAAACCCCGTGCTCGTTGAATTGTTAGCATTTTGTCGAAGAAAGTGAGTGCTAGCACAAAGATGCTATGATGTTAACTGATCTAGAAAATTAAGCCTGTAGGGGAAAACTGAAGCTATTTCACGTTTAAAATGCATAAATTGTTTCTTCAAAGCTAACGCTGGAAATAACCAATATGCTGTTAACCAACAGGAGAGAAGAGAAAAAGGAAATAACCAATAGGCTGTTCACCAACAGGAGAGGAGAAAAAAGAAACCATATGCGAGATGACTTTTCTGTTGGCTGCATCTTACTTAATGGAACTGTAGACAAAGTACTTGGATCCCAGTTGCATCTCACAATATATTTGATGTCTTGGTAGTTTTGTGATAGTGCAATTTTTATGTTACTGGAATTCAGGATGTTTTCCTCGTTTTCTAGGAGAAATCATTTATTGTACAAGTCTGGGCGATTTAGTATTTCTTCAGACTCAGCATGTTGCTTCTTAAATTTCCTTTTTGCAGGTACAGGGAATAGTACAAGACAGGAGTGGGAAGACAGTAGCTACATTATTTGGGAAGTGGGATGAGAGTATGCATTATGTGAACGGAGATTTCTCCATAGGAAAAGGATTTGATTCTCTCACTGAGGCTCATTTGCTATGGAAGCGGAGCAAACCTCCCAAAGATCCTACTAGATATAATCTGACACGCTTTGCAATTACAATGAATGAGCTCATCCCTGGACTGAAGGTATGTGTGTCGGTTTGTTATCTTCGAATGATCACGTTCCTATGGAACTAATTTGTTGTATATTTGTGCTGTTAGATTTGTGGTCATAGAATAGTAAAGCAGTAGTGATATAAAGCATCTCTAATTATCTGCAAACATCATCTGCTCTTACCCTTTGTAGAGAACTTTATATCGGTTCTTCACACTCGTTCTACTCCTGGATGACCTTGGTTTTAATATCACTTCATTTATAGGACAAGCTGCCACCAACAGATTCTAGACTTAGACCTGATCAAAGGTGCTTGGAGAACGGCGAGTATGACAGGGCCAATTCAGAAAAGCTACGTCTTGAGGAACGGCAGCGACAGGTAATTTTATCAGCCAATTTTTTTTGGTTAAAAGGTGAGGTCATGAGCCGACTAGGAAATGAGAGTATTTCTTCTGTCCTAGTTTGTGCATTTACTTTTGAGAAGAGAACCATATTGCAGTTTGTTTCCTGCCCTGGAGCCATTGTTGCCTCAGATTTTCACCCACTAAATTTTGTAACTAATGTTTTTAGAACTCCGAACAAAGTTGGGGACTTTTAAATGAAGTAGACGTTAAAGGAGATGATTTGCATTCTTTAAGCTTAAACTTCCTCTTCACTCGTGAGAACGGTTGGTACATATTCTAGGTGTTGGTTCTAAAAATGCATTAGCATTTCTAAACTAAGCATCATTTGTTATGAGGCAAGTTGAGTAGAGGTGGAACAATATTGTTACTTGTTTGCATGCAGGCTCGGAAAATGCAAGAAAGGGGTTGGAAGCCACAGTGGTTTGCTAAAGACAAAGGAAGTGATAGTTACCGCTACATTGGTGGTTATTGGGAAGCAAGGGAAAAGGACAAGTGGGAGGCATGTCCTGATATTTTTGGTCATATCCCTTCCGATCAGATGTAAAGACTCAGTGAGCTCCAGCCATTTCCGGCTTATTATTTCATTTCTTCCAAGTATTTTACATCTCATTATACAGCAGTGGAGAGGTTTATTAGTGCTGCAAATTGTCCACGACATACATACATGTAAAGTACTTTGAATGCATTCGCGTAATAAAGGTTTCATTCTTTTTCATTTTGGCTCTTCCAGTCGATTGTGCAATCTGTACATGTAAAAGTATGGGTTGCAGCCACTACACATCACGCCGATCCTCCATGTCCTACTTTGGTTTAAATTAAAACTCCATAAGCACAATCTTTCAGACCAAAAAAATTAAGTATGGGTTGCAATATGAAGGTAGAGAAACTGACGGAGGATTCGAAGATATGTATACTCCTCATTGCTTTTAGTACAGACTTGGACACGGTTTAGAGTATGTGGGTGCCTTCAGTCTGTTTGGACAGTTTTGGACTAATACAGTATTAGATTGTTCAGGTTTAAATGAACAAACTGATCTCCGAACTTGAGTGAATTAGGTTTAGTTTTAAAAAAAAAACCGTAACGTGTTTAACTACTCGTTTATAGTGAGATTGGATCAACCTACATCTAGTTATGTCATAACGTGTTTAACTACTCGTTTTATAGTGAGATTGGATCAACCTACATCTAGTTATGTCATAAATTAATTAATTCCCGATCATATGTCAATATTACAAGTAATAGCACTAGCTAGCCTATCATCCTAATTTGAGTCCCAAGTATCCAACTGCTGAAGATACAAGGAAAACTCAACAATCTGCAAACCACAATCACCCCACCTCCAAACAGTAAAAAAAATAAGCTCCATCGAGGCGTTACATTATTTCTTATGTCAGTACATGATATTCATTTTTAGAGAAAAGGGTCAAATATATCCCTCTACTTTAGTTTATTGGCTAACTTTGTCCTCCGTTAGCCAAAGTAGTCAAATATACCCCTCCGTTAGCCAAAGTACACAGATATACCCCTTCATGGATGAAAAATCCAAATCAATCAAAATTACCCATTTAACTAAAAAAAATCATGTCCATCACTTAGACCCGACCTGACCCGTCCCACAAAATTATTTCCACCCACCCTAATATACCCTCTATTGTTTGGTATTTACGGAAGAACAGTTGTATTAATTACTTAGAAACTAATTTTACGGACAAACTAAACAAGAAAGTTGACTGAAGTTAATTCGCTGAAAAGGGATCAAATGGGATCATCAATTATTGGTCATCAGGGATCCTTTATAAAATACCAAACAAGTTTCTCTAGTTGGATGATGAAAATGGAACCCAGGACATATAAAAGTTCCCAGCAAATGGAAACAAATCAGTGGAAAGAACCCAATCATAAATGTGATGCTCTATAAATGGCTTATAAGTTGTATCAACATTTCTGCCCTAAGTGCCATTGGTAAAATCAGACCTCTGGCATAAAATTTCCTTTTGGGCATGTCAAATTAATTTTAATCCGCTCAAAGCAGAAAGCAGTGACAAAACCTTCACAAATCACAAAAACTTCAAGCTAAGTAACAACAAATGCTAACGGGGGTATATAAGGGTGGGTGGAAATAATTTTGTGGGCCGGGTCGGATCTAAGTGATGAACATGGATTTTTTCCGTTAAATGGGTAATTTTGATTGATTTGGGATTTTCCATCCATTGAGGTATATGTATGTGCTTTGAGAGGAAGATATTTGACTACTTTGGTTAACGGAGGCGAAGAAAGTCAATGGAATAAACTAAAGTAGAGGGGTATATTTGACCCTTTTCCCTTCATTTTACTTAAAGAATGCGTATGAAACCTAGATGGGAGTTGTGGAGGATAAGGAACTTATATCAAATGCATGAAGGCCACAGAATGACATCTACGAAGGAGTTGTTACAAATGGGAGAATAGTTAAGGAGATCAAGAGTTTCTTATAACCATGTGTTTTAAACTTGTGATTTAGCTTGAGCTCGTACTTGAATACCTTAGTTATGTTTCACATAAGTGATGTAGTACACAAGATAGGGTTCAGTGTTCACTAATATATGCTCTAGTTTTGACGTTAAGGTTAGACTAAAATGATTTGCGGTGCTCGTCACAAACAATTAAGATATCGATGGGTAGCTATTTCAAAAGAGTGAAATGACAGATGAAAATAGGGATGATGCATAAAATTAAACTAGGATTGCATGCTAACATGGAGGAGTGCTATATAAGTAGGAGAATACATGTCAAAGTGGAAGACAAGTTATATAAGATCAAATATGCAAAATAATAACGTTATATATGAGTGAATATTGGACCTCTAATAATTTGAAAAAATAAACAAATGACTCCTAAAAGCTTCAACAGGATAAAAGACCCAGCTTGAAGCATAAATAGTGATATGCTCCATCCATTTTTTAAATTGTCCATAAAATACTACCTCAAAACCAGGAAAAGCAGCTGGATAAGCATGGCCTTGTGACGTGTGAAGAAGATTAAAATATTTCAACGACATCTGACAAGTAGTCAGCAAACACATTACAATCGATGATTATGGTAGCCATATTAAACATTACTCTTTAAATGAGGATCACGAATACATAATCAAAATTTTCAACAGAAACACATATAACTAGTTATAAACGTGTATAATTAAAATAAATACATGAATATATTTATGAGTTTAGTTTGAGTTTTTTTTTTTTATCAATATCAAACCAAATACACGTAATCTCCTTGAATTAATTAAGTTCAATTTTTCAGTTGGGTCTGACTTCTGATTTTTTCTTGAATGCCGACCTAAAATAGGATAAATAACATACTTTCTACGTTTCAAAATAATTGATGTTTGTGGGTCATTTGCACGATTGCCGTTTAAAGGCACTTGTCTTTAATTTTTGCCCCTCAAATTGGCGTGGTCTTTAATTTTTACCCTTCGTCTAATACCCCGAGGTCCTGAGTTCAAACCCCGACTCAATCAAACAAAAAAAAGAAAATTTCGCTGGCAGAGTTTCATAGCAAAATTGAGCCTATTCGGGTAAAAGTTAGGCCTTAAGGCAAAGTTTTTCAAAATTTCAACTGAATTAAAAAAAAAATTGTCTTAATGCGAACCTCCACCTTAATATAGAGTTTTGCCTTCAGGTTAAGGCAGAGTTTTGCCATGCATGAAGGTAGAACTCTACCTTAAGGCAGAGTTTGAGGCAAAACTCTGTTTTGCGAATTTTTTTAAAATTTTTTTTGACTAAGCGGGGGTTCGAACCCGAAATCAAAGGGTTTTTAGCGAAGGGCAAAAATTAAAGACCACCAATTTAAGGGGCAAAAATTAAAGACTAGTGCCTTTGAAGGGCATTCCGCACAAAAAAAATAATAATTGTTTTTAGCGTCTAAAAATTGGTCTAAAATGATTGATGTTTTACAAAATCAAAAAAGTCTTTAATTTATTCTTTCATATTTGCCCTTGGTATATTCCAAAAACAACAAATAGTTTGAGATAATTATTTATAACAATCACCACAAATAATTTGAGATGGAGGGAGTAATTTCTTAATCCATGTGACAAGGCTAAACATCAATTATTTTAAACTTATTAGTGTACATGGTTTTAAGGTTCCTACAGTTTTTCTTACGTCAGCATGAAACCAATGGTACCCCACAGTTCACCTTATTCTCCGTAATGTGCGCGTGTAATGACAGGCCCCCTACCGCCGCGTGATGTTCGGCAGGATATATTATACGTATACAACAACAATAATATACTCAGTGTATCTCACAAAGTGAGGTTTTAGGATGGAAGAGCGTACACAGAATTACTTTTATCATAGAGATAGACATATTATTTCGAAAGATCCTCGACTAAAAAAAAAGCAACCACATCAATCCGATAAAGAAAATAACAACAGTAATGAAGTTATGAGAACTAAAATATGACAAAACAGCCTAGAAAAGGTCAAAAAACATGACTAACACAAAATTATATGCATGCAGAACCAAAAGAAAAATGACTTGTTGACATGCCACGTGGAGAAAGGTGCTTGTCAATCTCTTTGGACGGCCGAACGGGACAGGTGGTATGAGAGATTGATTGAGACAGTTTAGCGGGTCTGAGACCATCTCCAATCTTGCATCATTTTTTACACCAAATGTTATTTTGGTGTAAAAAATAATGTTTTAAAGCTCCAATTTTGCATTATTTTTTTACACCATTTTGATGCATGAATAGTGTTGCACTAAATTTGATGCAACATTATTCATTGCACCATTACTTTTCATTAAATTTTTTTTTTATTATTATTTAACACTTTTAATTTAACATATTATAAATTTTAATTTTTATATTTAGATTCCTAATATACCTATTCATCTACACCATTACTATTAATTAATATTTTATTATTATTTTTTTTATTATATCACACTTTTAATTTAACATATTATAAGTTTTAATTTATAATTTTAGATTCCTAATATACCTAATTATTTTTTATGTAATATCTTATGATATTAATTTTACATCTTAATTTTAGAGTGTAAGTTTTATAAATTAATGTTCGTATATATTATTTTATATAAAATTGTAAGTTAATTTTATTATAAGTTATAATTGTATTAAAAAATATAACTATCACAAAAATGAAAAGTGCAAATATAAAATATAATATGTTGTTAATAAATAACACAATGTTCAATAACATAATAATTTCGAATATATAACACAATGTCCAATAACAACACAATGATCAATAACATAACAATGTTCAATACATTAATGATTTCACTTTTATTTGAATTATCCATTAATATGTATAACGTATAATATTTGCTTACAATTTATATTATTTAGAATTTTATGGTATAAAATAATTTTATATTAAATGCTTATATAACAAAGGATTATGAATTACATGGGATGGATATGTAAAAAAGAAAAAAAAAGGATTTTTTTTATGAAATTAAAAATAAAATTTAATTAAAAGAAAATAATATAATATAAAAGAGAGAGAAGAATATAAAAGAAATATTCTTTTTTGGTGCAAAAAATAGTACAATGGGTTGGAGTTAATTTACACTATTTTGGTGCAAAAAATAGTGCAATGGGTTGGAGATGCCCTTAGTAAACAGCTAAAACAATGGTATTTTAAACTTAAATTGGACCCCAGAGGCGCCAGCTCAGCAGTTGCTTCATCACAATAAAATTTGTTTGGCCGCAAACTATTATTTTAATTTAATTATTAGGTTTATTTTAGTTAAGTTTTGTACCACTAAGATTCAAGAGCATTACATTTAATTAACTATACATTATTGGTTGAACTACTACAACAACAACAATATGTATTCCACAAATAGGGTTTGGAAAGAGTAAAACACTACAGTTAATTAACTATACATTGTTTATTGAACTACCAAACATTTTCAATTTAATTTCAAGCATCCTCTTTCTTACCAATTTATGTGGAAGCAGTTCGTGCATGAAAGTTAAATTGCCTAACTTTTTGTGTGAATTTGAATATATATTCTATATGTTCTTTAATGTTTTATATTTCAAAACTATATGAGAAGTGTTATATGTAATTCCTAAATAATAATACCTTCATATAAAATGGATGAAGACTCAGATCGAAGAGAATAAATAACTCTTATTCTTTGACTTAAATAAAATGATCATATTACTGGAATGTTATTGGAAGAAATTTTACTAATGCATAATTGCCTTTTATCTAGTATTAGTTTAGCTTGGGTTGTGTATGGAGGAAAGTATATATATATATATATTTTTTTTTTAATTTTCTTATGTTCGGTTGGTCAAAAAATTTGAAAATTATTTTCTCTAGAAAAATAAATTTCTTAAAAATGAGGAAATTAAAATGACTTCCTAGTGAAGGTAGGAAAGCAAGTTCTGTTTACCCCCGAATTTAGGTAATCAATTGAATTTATAGGTGAGGTATAGGATATGTGGACAAACTTTAATTTATTTTGGTTTTTGATGGAATATATATATGGATTCGTGTACAACGGTTAGTAGATATAAATATATGCGTTAATAACTTGGGTAAATACGTTGCATATGTTGCTATGGATGATTAAGTAAAGTGATATTAGAAGAGCAAAGCTAAAACAATAATACTCCACAGATTCAGACTAAAGAGAGAAATAATATTTTGATTTGCTATTACAATGCTCTAGATTCCAAAAAGCTAACCCCTTAAAAGTAAGGGAATGCCCCCTATTTATAGTTTTGCTTTACGTTCAGATAAACATAAAACCCTTTTTAATAAAGAACCCTAAAAGATAAGGCCGGCCGCACACCGATGAACACCCGTATTTGCTCATAAAGACAACGTGGCAGAATCTGCCTCGTACGCGGGCAATTTTGAATCGATCAACCGACTAATCTGCCGACGATCAACTTGGCCACGCGAGAAACCGACAACGGCCACGATCAACTCGGGCCGGCGAAACCGGACGGGCCGTGATGAGGGAATCGCTCCTGGACAAACCGCATCAAACGATTTCTCCGCTTTCTTCTCGATCAACCACTTCTCGTGTAATACCTCCCCCGAAAGAAAGTCTTCACGCCGTGCTTCGTTTCTTTCTTCCCTCGATCCCCTGCCTCACCGATCTAACATGAACCCAATTTTTACCGTATACAGATAGTCCCACACTTTTCGACTCACAGTTTTTCCTATAACCGGAAACGGACGAGTCACGTAACCTGGTGGTTCCATGTTCTCGTTCTTATCTTTTTATTTTTTCCACGGAATAACAAGTGCCACATCCCCTCGCCATCGGCCACGTGTTTCATCCCGAACGACCAACTTTGGTAACCGCCATAACGCACGTCGTTTCAAATCACGTCCCTCGTTAATTGTGGGACACGTGTCATCCCCGTTGGTTTCGGATCTATAATCGTCTCGGTTCATATGCCATATAAGGCCTTTAACCTCTCTTTTTACCATTTTTCACTTCCCTTTCTTCACTTTCTTTCACTTCATCGATCATCCTTCTCTCCAATTTTCTTCTTTGATCGTGATCATCCCCCCTTCCTATTTGTTTCGATCATGTGCCGCCCAACTTTTCAACTTTCATCGGCCGTTCTTTTGACTCGAAAGTTGCTACTTTGCTTCTTCTCTCACTTTGCCATTTTGAAATTTTCTCTCAACTCGCTTGTTCCTTATTTTTTTTAACTTGTTTTTTTCC
>NC_081351.1:48562848-48619065 GCF_029784015.1 Lycium ferocissimum
TCACTATTCCATTCAAAGTCTAAAAAAATTTATAGATCTTATTCTAAATAGCATTATATTTAAAGCCTTAGCAATATTTACAAGTTTTTTTGGCATTTACGTGCATTATCATATTTTCTATGAGTTTTATTCTAAATAGCATTTTCATTTAAAACCTTAATAATATTTATAAGTATTATTTTAAACGGCATTATTACGTTTTCTTTTAAAACCTTATTAGCACTAACAAACTATTTTCTGAAATGTCAAATATTATATTTGCATCTTTAGCCCTAATTAATTAACCTAAGTTTGATCGGATAACCGTAGTTAACGGATTCTAAAGGATGCCTAACCCTTCCCTTAGAATAATCTAGAACCCTTACCTAGAATCGTAGCAAGTAGACCGTAATAACAAGGTTTAGTTAGTCTTACCTTAGTTAAAATAGGTGCCCTAATTCACCTTAAAATCAATTAGGTGGCGACTCCGAAAATAAAACAATATAGGAATCACCAATATGTTGTACCTAACTTAGCCCGTTTAAATGGGGTATGACAGACCATAGTCTTTGAAACTTGCGTAGGGTTTTTTAGACCGTAGTCTTTAATATTTACATATTTAGCATATTTAGGAGTCTGGTCCGGCGAAATGCAATATTGGCAATACTATATTATCTTGATCGAGACAAGATTTTTATTGATCGACCGGAGATGTAATTACAATCATTGCCGTGGTAAGAACAAACTAATTAGACACGATTCAATCGATCATTTGGTCCTTACATCCGGGCCTATCGTTCAAGCCTTGGCTTTACATAGTTATCACTTAGGTCAGGGTATAGTAGTCCCCTAGTATTCGAGTCTGAAATGTAAGGGCTCGTGTACTATTGGTTCGATAGGTGCAATCTCCAATCCCCAGTTTTTGATCGGGTTGCTCTATTTGCGTAGCACACTGTTCGGCGCTGCCTCATTAAAAACCTTGTCGGAAAACCCACTTCGGGACAAAAACGGTCGAAGGGAAAAAGGCAAAGACGTCTTTTTCGAGGCTTAAGTCTACGTACTTTCTCCCGCCTTCCATTATGCTGCTCCCGATGCCCATTAGGTTGTATGCCTGCATGGTTAGATTTAGAGAAAAAAAAAAAAAAAGGTTATTCATACCTTTAACAATAATACCTCTTTAGGTGTGCCACGTTCCAGTTATTTTTCAACTGTTTTCCGTCTCCATTCTCAGCCGATAGGAACCTTCCCCGATTATTAGGTGACTCGATATAGCACTTCCCAATTTTAATTTTCCTTTGTAGGGGTTCTTGGTGTGGAGTGTGACTTTCATCAGCACCAAGTCCCCAATCCGAAAATACCTAAAGTTAGCCCTTCGGTTATAATATCTTTGCATCCTTTATTTTTGTGCGGCTATCCGGATATAAGCAGCTTCTCTCTTTTCGTCCACGAGATTCAGATTAGCAGACATTGCTTCACGATTCGAGTCTTCAGTGGCATATTGGAATCTTAAGCTTGGTTCACCAACTTCGACGGGTATTAGAGCCTCGGCTCCGTATACATAGGAGAATGGAGTTTCCCTGGTGCTTGATCTTACTATCGTGCGGTAGGCTCATAAGACCTCGGCCAGAACCTCTTTCCAGTGGTGCTTATAGCCGGTTAGTCTTTTCTTTAGATTCTCGGATAATCTTATTGGTAGATTCGACTGCTCGCGGGGCCGGGTGATATGGGGTGGACAAGATCTTAACGTGATCTTGGTATTCTTCAAAAAACTTACCCATCGCCGCCATGAATCGCTATTATAGCATGCGATTTCATACAGTACCCCCGAATCGGCGTATTACATGGTCATAAATAAAATCAATAACTTCTTTCTCTCCGACCTTCTCAAGTGCGCATGCTTCAACCCATTTAGAGAAATAATCGGTCATAAGTAAAATAAATTGTGTCTTACACTCGGGGCCCGTGGAAAAGGCCTCGCTATCTACCCCATTTCAGAATAGCCATGTAGCGAAAGGACCGAAGCTCTTCCCCCGACCGGTGTATTGACGGGCGTACTTGGCATTCGTTGCACTTGAGCGAGGCTTTGGCATCTCTCCCCATTCCCGTTCCAATAGTGCAACCCGCTACCATAGAACTGCCGGACCCGGTAAGTCGGCTCCCGAATGATTTTCACAAGTCCTCTCGTGAATTTCCCATACGTAGTCGGTTCTCCGTGGACATCTCGCCAAGGGGCCGTGGAACGACCTTTGGTATAACTGGCCATCGACCAAATAAAATCTTGTGGCTTTGGTTCGGAGGGCCCTTGATTCTTTGGCATCGGACGGTAGCTTCCCTATTTGAAGATAGTCTATGTATTTGTTCCTCCAATCCCAAGTGAGGCTGGTCGAGTTTATCTCGGTGTGACTGGTCTCGATGACCGATCTCATCAACTGTACCATAACTCCATAATTGAACTCATCCGATTCTACGGATGATCCCAAGTTTGCTAGGGCATCTACCTCGTTATTTTGATCTGGAGGCACGTGTTCCAATGTCCATTCCTTGAACCAGCGAAGGACAACTTGCAGTTTTTCTTGGTATCTCCGCATTCGGTCGTCCTTTACCTCGAATGTTCTATTCACTTGGTTGACCACCAGGAGAGAATCGCACTTGGCCTCTATGATTTTGGCTCCCAAGCCCTTAGCCAGTTCTAAACCTGCAATCATAGTCTCATACTCGGCTTCGTTGTTGGTCAAATCAGCGGACCTACTAGACTGTCTTATTATGTCACCCGAGGGAGGTTTGAGAACGATCCGTAACTCGGGCCCCTTTATATTAGAAGCACCGTCTGTGTAAAGGGTCTAGATTCCCGAACTAGTCCCCGAGGTAAGAAGAATATCTTTATCAACCTCGGGGATCATGGCCGGCACAAAATCGGCCACGAAATCCGCCAGTATTTGTGATTTGATAGTAGTTCGTGATCTATAGTCAATATCATACTCGCTAATCTCTACAACCCATTTTGTTAATCGGCCTGAGAGTTCGGGTTTATGCATGACATTCCTTAAGGGGTATGATGTTACGACGTATATGGTATGACATTGAAAGTAAGGTTTTAATTTTCTAGATGCGCTCAATAAAGCCAAAGCAAGTTTTTCTAAATGAGGGTATCGGGTTTTAGCGTCACCTAGGGTTCTGCTTACATAATAAACTGGGTATTGCGTACTTTCTTCCTCTCGAACAAGGACACCACTTACCGCTATCTCAGACACAGCCAAGTATAGATACAAATGCTCGTTCGCTTTTAGCGTGTGGAGCAAAAGCGGGCTTGATAAGTACTTCCTTAGCTCTGCTAAGTCCATATGACATTCGGGGGTCCAAGCAAAATCGGTCTTTTTCTTTAGCAATGAGAAAAATCGATGACTTCTGTCCGAGGATCTAGAGATGAATCGGCTTAGGGCAGCTATCCGCCCAGTCAACCTTTGTACCCCTTTGATGTCGTTTATCACGGTGATATCTTTAATTGCCTTTATCTTATCCGGGTTGATTTCGATTCCTCGATTTGATACCATGAATCCAAGAAACTTACCCGAGCCGAAGGCACACTTTTTCGGGTTCAGCTTCATGTTGTACTTCCTTAGTATACTGAAAGTTTCCTGCAAATACTTTAAATGGTTCTCTGCTCGCAGGGACTTAACAACCATGTCATCTACATAAACTTCCATTGATTTCCTTATTTGGTGCTCAAACATGCGGTTGACCAGCCGCTAATAGGTGGCACCGGTATTTTTTAGTCCGAAGGGCATTACATTATAACAATAAGTGCCATACCTAGTTATGAAAAAGGTTTCTTCTCGATCCTCCGGGTCTATCTGTATTTGATTGCACCCGGAGTAGGCATCGAGGAAACTCAATGTATCGTGACCCGCAGTAGCGTCGATGTTGGGCAAGGGAAATGAATCCTTCGGGCAAGCCTTATTTAAATCTTTATAGTCTATGCACATTCTAAATTTATGTTCCTTTTTAGGTACTACTACAACATTAGCTAACCAGTCCGGGTATTTAACCTCTCGAATAGATCCTATGTTAAGGTGCTTAGTTACCTCGTCTTTGACGAACGCATGTTTTACCTCGGGCTGCGGCCTCCGCTTTTGTTTGAGGGGAGGAAAACTTGGATCCAGACTCAACTTGTGCGTTGTTACCTCCAGTGGGATACCTGTCATGTCTAAATGGGACCAGGCAAAGCAATCTAAGTTATTTTTAAGAAATTCAGTAAATTGTTTCCTGAGCTCGGGAGTTAACCCCGTGCCCAGGTATACCTTCCTGTCAGGAAGATGAACGAACAGTATGACTTGCTCGAGCTCTTTGACTGTAGATTTAGTGGCATCTGAATCATCGGGTACCACAAAGGTCCTCAGAACTCCGAACTCTAACTCTTCATCTGGTGTGTTCCTATTCCGATCCTCCGACAACTCCGGGATCAGAATCTGTGATTGTTATTTGGCACTTTCCCCTTCGTTCCATTCCGGCATCATTGTCGTCGTAACAGATTTTTCGACCGCGAACATTTTCTTTGCGGCCTGTTGCTCACCATGAACGGTTTTGATCCCTTCTGAGGTTGAGAATTTCAATGCCTGATGCATAGTTGAGAGGGACACTTTCATGAGGTGAATCCACGGTCTTCCCAATAATGCATTGTATCCCATGTCTCCCTCTATCACATAAAATTTGGTCTGCTGCGTAGTTCCGGTCGTGTTGATCGGTAAGTTGATCTCACCCTTCGTCGTTTCGCAGGCCATGTTGAATCCGTTGAGGACTCGTATTGCTGGCATGATCTGATCTAGTAGTCCCAGCTGCTCGATGACTCTCCATCGGATGATAGTAGCCGAGCTACCTGGATCAATCAAAAGATACGTTTAATTCTAAATTTATTGACAAGGACAGATATTACCATAGCGTCGTTATGAGACTGAACGATGCCTTCCATATCCTCGTCACTGAACGAGATGGGGCCGTCGGGGTCATAATTCCAAATACGCTTTTCTCTTGTTATGGAAACTTTGGTGCGTTTCACTACCGGCCCTCGGGGGACATCCATTCCTCCCATGATCATGTGGACCACTTGCTGAGGCTCTTCCGATCTATCCTGCTTGTTGGCGTCCACGTTCTTGAAGTGAGTTTTTGCTCGTTCACTTAAAAATTCTCGAAGGTGTCCCAAATTAAACAGACAGGCAACCTCCTCTCTCAACTGCCGACAATCTTCGGTTCGATGGATGTGAGTGTGATGGTATTTGCAAATAAGGCTTTTATCCCGTTTCTCTGGATCAGATTGGATTGGCCTTGGGTGCTTTGTTTCCCTGTTACGGATAACGGCCGCTGCTATGGTTACTACATCGATGCAGAAATTATACTCGAACAACCTTGGGATTTCTCTATTTACCGGGGTTCTATCGTGACATTTATGTTCATCAGTCCACGATTACTTGGGCCTCGATCGTTCCTTCGATCATTCCTCCTACCATTCTTACTCGATTCACTGTTGCACCTGTTGCCCCTTCGATCAGGTGGGTAAGGTTGATATCCGTCATATGATGGTCTTGAATCTCGACCGTCGTTCTCCTCGTTCGATCATTCCTTTACCGAATGCCATGATACGAGGCGGCTCTCGGCATCTTATCATCTTCGACCCCGATCTTCGATTGATACCGTTGTGTACATCACCCAAGCGATTGTCGGGCACTCTATCGATTTTGCTTTAGCTCCATATGTGATCGAGCTTCGAGTCGAGCCCGAGTAAAAGCCTCGAACGGCCCAATCATCGGCGGACCCAGGTAAGTCCATGCGTTCCATTTGAAACAGGACCACAAACTCGTGGAGCGTTTCGTCATCTCGTTGCTTGACGTTGAACAAGTCCGATTTTCGGGTTTCGACCTTGATGGCTCCGACGTGGGCTTTGACAAAAGCATCCGCAAGCATGGCAAATGAATCAATCGAATGCTCGGGCAAGTTGTGATACCATATCATTACTCCCTTGGACAGGGTTTCCCCGAATTTCTTAAGTAGCACCGACTCCCTTTCATCGTCGGCGAGATCGTTGCATTTAATAGCAAATATGTATGCCGTCACATGTTCGTTTAGGTCCGTTGTCCCATTATACTTCGGGATATCGGGCATGCGAAATCTCTTCGGGATTTTCATCGGCGCAGCACTTGGCGGAAAAGGAATTTGGACGAATTTTTTCGAATCCGGTCCTTTCAACACCGGAGGTACCCCAGGAATCTGGTCGATCCTCAAGTTGTAGTTCTCCACCTTCTTATCGTTCGCCTCTATTTTCTTTTCGTCGGATTCGACTCGTTTCGTCAATTCTTCGAGCATCCTTCTCGACACTCTGCCTAAGATGGTTCTCGTTATTTCGAGCAGCGTGTTTTTCTTCCGTTTCCTCGGTCTGCTCCGATGGAGCAACATCGGGTGCTTGATTTCGATTTTACAATTGTGCTATAATTTCTTACTGGGCATGTAGTTGGGCCATAGCCATGTCCAACTGGTTTTGGAGCTGTTGCAGCATGGCTCCATATCCCCCCCTACCCCGGCCGACACGTTGCCCACCGATGACCCGACCTGGTCAGGATTAACTGGGGTACGTTGTTGTTAGGTACGCCCTCATCGTTGTGCTCGTGATGGTTTGACTCAACTTGAAAATTGACAGAATAGGAGTCCGACATGTCTGGTAGACCTGAAATCAAACCTCAAAGAACAAGTGTTAAATGTCGAGTGTAATCAGAACTTGTATTAAACTACCACTATTATCCCAGGCCCCACGGTGAGCGCCAAATTGTTTACCCTGAAAATGGATAACAATTGAATTTATAGGTGGAGCCAAGGATATGCGGTTTAATTTAATATAATTTATAATTTTATAGCAAATAATAGTACAGAATCAGACTACAAATCTAATTATGGAGGGCACCGGTTGGCCTTGAATACCGGGGGTCGAGGTTAATGCACGGGGCCGAACGGCGAACTCTGAACAATGAAATAAAGAAGATGAACAGTGCTGATGATGTTATTGCTTGCTTGAAATATGAATATGCTGCTCTCTTTTTGGGCGAAAAAACATGGCCAAAATAAAGGGGGGTCTCTTCTTTATATAATAGAGGAGTTCCAACCCTAGTACAATATTAAATAAGGAATAAAATCGAATAAAATCTGTTGACAACTATTGACGTGATCGGTGTCGAAATATCCGGCTGATGGCGGATAGTTCGTTTTCTTATCATGGTGACTAACCGCCTCTTCAACCTGCCTCAATGTCCTGATTCTGCTCGATCTCGAAATCCGATCCCCGATAAGATCGATCTCATGGTGACCGAGCATAGTTTTCATGTCGAGAAATCGGGGATATCAATTACCTCGGTTTCACCCGTATACAGTATGTGTAATTTGAACACGTATATTTTACTACGACAACTCTATGCTTTTTATTCTTTTTGTAATTATTGATTGAGTTGATGAACTCACTTCTGTTTACTTTTATGTTTCCATACGTAGGTACAAACCTCAAAATTGAGGCTGATTTGATCAAAACCTAAAGACTATATAGGTTCTGGTGAGGTTGTCATCTCATCGTGGGCACCCTTTTTGTTTATTACTTTATACTTTTATATATATATATATATATATATATATATATATATATCAATTTTTCCCATTAAATTAACACAAGTGGCTCATCATTTTCAACTTCTTAAGGTAGAAGATTATGAAAGTATTTCTGGAACATGATGTAATTGTTAGGGAGGGAAATATATTTTGTAAAATGATTTTTAATTTTTTCATATTTGGTCGGTCAAAATTGTTGGAAATAAGTTTCACAAGTACTGACATCCCACGTTGATTGTCTCGTTTCCACCCTTCAACACACTCCGACCCATCCCTTGTTCACGCCCCACCCCTAAATTTTTTTTTTAGATAATATTTTCTACTTAAGTACTAAAAACACAAAAAAGTAAGTACAAAAATCACATATTTTCTAGAAAAATATTTTGCAAGAAAACATCTTCAAGTGGAAAACATTTTCCTTCGCATCAAACACACCCTTAAATTCACATTAAGAAACACCAATTGTTCACCCTTCAAATTATTTTCTTTTGGCACTTAAAATATCCTTAAAAGGCAGCATCATTATCAGAAGCATTTCATGTTTGACAACAAAGGCAGCGTAGTTGCCCTTACAACCGACCAAATGTTGGAAGTTTTGACGACTCTTCCCAACAATAGCCCCTAATATCTTTTAACTTTGGGACCCTAAACATTAATTGTACTATATTAATTTCTCCGAATAAAAAAAAGTGTTCACTTAACTTTTTTTTTTAAAATTTTATTTTCTTTTATCAAAAGAATGTTCATTTATCAAATCAAGAAAGAATTAATTTTATTTTTTCAGATTTGCTCATATTTATTATTTTGTGATCAAATCTCAATACCTATTTAATTAGGGACAGTTTAGTCAAATTACCTCTTTTTATCTAAGAGTTAGTATTTTTTTTAAGGGTGTGTAAATGACTAAGTGGACACTTTTTGCTCACGAGAGAGTATCAAGTTTTCTTTTTTCCCCTTATTTATTCAATTTATTTTTTGGGGGTTCCGCGTTATAAAATAAATTAGTGCCTCTTGTTCTTCAAATGTAGTTTTAGCTTACAAATTTGCTCCAAAATAAGTATAGATAGATCTAAAACCTCTTCTTTTAGTCAAACTGAAAGTATTAATTTATCAAACTTCTTTTTTTCCGAGTTCGTTTTTTGAAGTGTGGACAAACTTAGTTCGGTCCATGCTCCAATAAATATAATTAGACAATTTTGACTAAAAATATTCTCAACAATAAAACATAAAGCTATTTGAAATCAAAATTAAACAAACAAAGGATACACAAGAATCTATAATCACGACAATTAAAGGTTATATACATACCGTACGTAAAAATAAAGAATACATTAATCCTAAAGAGACATCCTAATTATACGATATTTATTTTTTTTCAATTGAAGCGGAAAATAAGATACAAATGCAAAGAGGACTTATTACAATTGGGTTTTTTTTTTTTGTATTTTTAATTTTTTTGGGTAATGATTAAATTTCCCACATTCTTCTTTTTAAGAACATTCACACCCGAAGTACCTCGGTTTGTTGAAGTTTCGGTTCGGTTCAACTTTCGACTATGAACCCTTCAAACTGTATGCTCCATAAAATATTTAGACAATTTTCTAAAAAATCTTTCAACAGCGTATTATTCATTTTCAATAGAAATAAAGGCTCATTTAGTACGTAAAAATAGAAGTCTTAACCGTAATTATACGAAATTGTAGCTATGAATGTCTGGACTTTGTATTAAATTAGGCTTGATCCCACATCTTCTTAATTAAGAACATTCACACCAAGTACCTCACTTCCAACTGACTATGAACGTGGGTAGGATAGGAACATATTGACAATCTAAACCTTAACTAAATAATAAGTACCCAAAAAAACACGCATATATAAACTAAAAATAAAAGTTCACTAAATTATTTTTTTCCTCTTGATTAGAGCATGCACAAGTAGTAAATCCTTTTGACATTGGTAATCCAACAATACCAATTTATTATGTGGCTTTTCCAATCGTCATTTAGATGTTACTTTAGCTTTTCAGTTTTTGTCCAGGGTAGAGTTAAAAAAAAAAAAAAACTAGCCAATTTATGTCTTGGTTTTCTATGGTGACACTTATTATGGAACAAAATTTTTTGAGTAAGATGATGCTTATTATGGAACGGAGGAAGATGATGCTTATTATGGAACGGAGGGAGTAATTATTAATTAATCACTCTAAAAATTTGTTTGACACTTTCTTTTTGGTCTGTTTTTTAAAGATTTCTATTTTTCTATATTCTAATAATTTTTTTATTAGTATATTTTGCTTTAAAATATTACATTGTTTGATGTAAAAACAAGTTAATTTGTATTAGGGATGACTAGTATTTTATGCATATTTAGTTTAGGGATAATTATATTTTTGGACCGCCTAAAAAATATAGCTAGCAAATGTATATGTTTTGTTTATTAGTATAAATATACATAGAATATACATATGGTATACATAATATATGTAAATATACATATATACATAATTAGTGAATATATTTTGTATATTTTGACTAGCGCACGTAATTAATTTCGGCCGATGGGCCAAAATGAAAAAATCCCTTTAGTTAGTTTATCCATCAGTAGTATTTTTTTCATTCTTAAATTTCGTGTTCAACTAAATATTGACGAATAAATTAGGATGAAAATAGTAGAATGTTAATTATATCTTCCCTATAATTCATGTGCATTTCTGTCTAGACAAGATGCTATGGACCTGTATCGCATTTAGCAGGGTAACATAGTAGCAAATTTAATATAAACACAAATATTTTAAAGGAAGGAAATAATTTACAAAAAAATTTAAATTTTTTAAAAGTAAAATAAATAAAATAAACTTCCAGAATATCTGGAAGTGAATGTTCTAAAAAATGTAGTGAAATAATTCAAGAGTAATCATTGACTTCTTCTGTAATCTGAATGTTGGAGACGCATAATTGATTAATATGATACTATTTGTCATCACCCAGGCCGATGAGTCGTGACGAGTGTCTGATCTCTGGCGACCAAATATCCCTATACACATATCTGAACCTTACTGAACATCAAGGGCCCATAAGTAACTTAACCTGATCTCATAAATGGGGTGACATCATAAACTCTGTACAATCTGTATATACATATACGGTAAGCAAAGAAACAAAGGTAAAATGCAAGCAGGGCAGGTCACTACATATCGTACACAAAAGAATAGAAGCCGACAAGGCTACATCATTTGACTAGTACATACAACGTCTCTCCCGACCTCTACTAGAATTAAGCTGTAGAAAGGACGGGACAGGGCCAAGGATGGGATAAGGCCCCGTCATACCCATATGCAAATACATCTCAAAAGGGTGGCATACCAAAATCGGCTGCCTCCGCATCAAATGGAGCGTGCGACCGACCATTGTTGGATATAGAGGTCTGTGGTGAGCCGGACCACCCGTCGGTCTGCCTACTCCGAACCGCGGGCATAAACGCAAAGCCCCCCCCCCCCCCCTCCCGAGCGATAGGGGAGTCAGTACGGATAATGTACTGAGTATGTAAGGCATAAGAGCAACATAAGTATAATTATGAGAATCATGAACAAAATCTGGAACTTAAAGCTAAACTGATTGCCTGCATAGATTCATATGAACAAGTATTTGTATAACTGACAATGCCTCTGTGGATGCATAATCTGTATGCTCTTAATGATAATCATGCTCATATGTATGAATATAAGTCATAGTGCTGAGGAACGTTCAGCCCGATCCATATATCATATAGTAGTGTCGAGGAACGTATGGCCCGATCCATATATAATAGTGCCGAGGTATGTACGGCCCAATCCATATATCATCATCAAGGTGCACCAGCTGGTCAGGTGGTAATGCGTATATAACGCATGACCCTTTCCCCATACCCCGTCTACATATAATACACGCGTATATAACGCTTTCTAGTCACGGGTCATTATGCATATATATATGAATGAATGTATGCATAAATAAACTGTGTACATAAAACTGGACCCATGAACAGAAGGAACAATCATAAGCGGGGTACAGGAATATCAAAGACTGAAGTACTCCTAATGCTTCTAAGAGTAGAGTAATATGGAAGCTCGTTTACTCGCTTGTTGGTTTATGTCATGAGATCATGCCAAAATGAAAAAAGAATAGCCTTAACATACCTTAACATCCCTTAATCGTTTAACGTTCTCCTTTCACGCTCACAAGATCTACATTTAAAAAGGATCATACTAAGGTTAAGTCTTAAAGACACTCTTAAGCCCAAGCTAGAATAATTCACGAGCTAGAGAAAATTGGACGACATTTCCTCTGTTTTGTAATTGACTTCCATCATATTGCAAAACAACTCCCAAACAACTATAATAACATCCACAATATCATAACCAAGTAGTCACATTTCATTAAGTTTCACAATTCATTCTCACATTCAACTTATATCAACAACTTCACACAATCGTACACAACGCTTTTTTGTCATCATTATTACCCTTCATAACGAGATTATAATCATAACATTCTAACAATGATAGCCCAAGGTAAGTTGCTACTCAAAATATCATGAATTGTACATTTAAACTTCATCTTCTACTATCTTCCCTCATCCAAGTTACCCAACAACCAAACATTCTTAAAAACATGAAATAGTCATGGAAACTAACCTTTTATGTCATAGGAATGAGCTTTGGATCAAGTTACCAACTTGTATGAAAACCCTAGCTTCAATACCAAAGAAAATCTTGAGGTCTACAAATCCTATTGAGCCTTCCAACACTTGGATTCTTTGATTCTTGCTATTTGATCTCTAATCTCCCTTGGGTTGGTGGAGAATAAGCTTGAGAGAAGGTTTTAGGGCTTTTAAGACTTGGGGAAATGGTGGAAATGAAATAAATGAACTAGGGTCATCTATTTATACAAAAGGGAAAAAGCCGTCTGTCTTGGTTATACGGACACTTATACGGTCCGTATAAGTGACCGTATAACGCCACCATGAAAATACCCTTCTCTACCATGTCTATACGGACCATTTATACAGGCCGTATAACTTTATACAGTCCGTATAAGTGGTCGTATAACCCACAATTTTTCGAAAACTTCTCTCGACGATTTGTTCAACCTCTAATCCTTATGGAAGCTTCTTGACACTTATAAAACACTTCATTAACCATCTAGGGGACCTCATATCTCTTCCTCACGGTGATGCTAGGTAATGCATAGCTCAAATGATACCGAATTCCCAAAACATGGCTCAACCTTAACTTTCTCCGATGACTTACTTCCTTAGCCTCAAATGCCCTTGGAATCTTAATTAGAATCATCAAACATCCTTCTTCACCTTTCAAGGGCTTCATGTCCACTTTGCGTTTACATTGGCATGTTCGTAATGCGAGCGACACGAAATTCCAAGGTGTAACACTATTGACAAACGGGAAAATCTTATTCCCATATTTTACTCCGAAATGTATTAATTAATTATGATTAAGTGATATATAAACACAAAAATATATATTAACTAAAGATATTTAAGTTAGAGAAATGTACTCCCTGTGCCTCATTTTATATGAGAGTGTCTGACTAACCACAAAGTTTAATAAATATAGGAAGATTTTTACTTGTGATCTAAAACAAGTCTTTGGATGCTCATGTGGTTGTAAATCATTTGATTAAGGGCAAAATGAAAATTTGAAGTTAAATTATTTTTAAATATAGAAAGGTGTTATTCTTTTTTACAATGACTAAAAGGATAGAATGTTATATGAAATGGGATGGAAGGAGTAGAAAATAATACTCCATTATGTACTTATTGATTTGGCGTAAAAAACTAATGCGGATAAAAAATTTATTGGCGAACTTCAGATTCCATCATATTTGACAAAAAGAAAGAGAATATGAGTCACTTTTCTGGTTTAAATGGAGTGAACTTGACTAGTGTTTGTTGAGCTTGAATCATATATCCAGGCCATGCAAGCTTTCATAAGTATATATTAAGGGCTCGTTTGGTACGAAGGATAAGGATAAATAATTTCGGGATTATATTTGAAATGAGTTTATCCCATGTTTGGTTGGGATAAAATCGCAGTATAACTAATCCACGGACTGGTTATCTTGGGATTGTAGTGTTATTTTATCCTTATGGGAGAGTGAAATTACTAATCCCGGGATAACTAATCCCAGGATAAGTTATCCTGGGATAATTTGTTTCTTATCCTGGGATAACTTGTTTCCAACCAAACGATCACTAAGTAGTATATGTTTCCTTTTATTTTGAAATAATCCTAAAATTGGTAAAATGAAGACACGTGTTATACTAAAAGGTGCCAGCCTGGGACTACGCATAAAGGGGTGGAAAGAAAAAGGAAGAGAAGTCTATTTTCACACAGCAACTCTTTTATTACTAAAATATATATTACTATATTATATAAGAGCAAATGTGAGGACTTTTGTAGTCCTCACAATAATTTTCCAATTTTTTTAAAAAAATTTAATTAGTTACTTTTATGTTCTAATCTTATTTATTTAAGTCAATTTTTTGTTTTTTTGTTTTAAAAACGTCTCTTTTCAAAAAGATATGAACCTTTCCTTTTTCAAATTTTTTTAAATAATTAATTACTTTTAGGTCCTAATCTTAATTTAAGTCAATTTTTTTGTTTTTGTAAAATGAAGACACGTGTTATACTAAATATCCATGGTGAGAGGAGCTGGCCTTAAAAGTTCATTAACTATGTATAGATTATTTATTTAGAACTAAATAACTTGGAAAATTAGGATACATAAGTTATAATGTCAAATTCTGGTTCCAAATTTGATTTGAATTAAATAATTTCATCAAAATGGAAGTTAAAATATTAAAGGAGTGGAATGAAAATTTTGCTTTCATATAACTACTCTACTCTATTTTCACACAGCAACTTATATTCTTTAGTTAAAATATCTATAAAATATATATATACATATAGAAAAGGCAAGGGTGCTTTGACTTATCTCTTCTTTTATTTACTTTTTTTTTTTAATTAGAATATTTAATCTCGGCCAATATTGAGTTATCCAACGCGTATGAGTTATTCGTTTTTCTCTCTTAATTTGTGAGGTGTGCTCTACTATATCAATATTTTTATCTTCGATCTCTTAATTTGGGGCTTACGCTTCAATATCTGCATTTTTTCCATTCTCTGTCAACAATAATTAGAAAAACAAGTTCCAAAATTTTTGATGGGGGTTAATTATTAAAATGTATGTTTGGAATAATGGATCACTAAAATACGAAACAGACATACAGTTCCGTAATCATGTAATAGAAAGCGTTTCACTTAGTTACTTATATATCAACAATTTGAGCTACATTTTAAGATTCATTTTGAAGGCCTATATTTTGAAAAAAAAAGATCATTCCAAAATGCCGACTGGAAAAAGGAATATTATCTGTCTAGAAGGTCTGCAAATTCAACATCTATTTTCTATACATGAACACTGAATGTTGAAAAATACTTGTTTTGTCACGTTGTATGAGTTATGCTCATAACGTGTGGGAAAAGAACTAATCAATCGCGACATGCCTAGCACTTTTTTTTTCTCTATCGAAAGATGATTATTTTCTTATGTATTTAATTAGTTTCAAATTTTGAGAGACATGTCATGTTGATGAAAAGGGATTGGCAACCACCAACCAACTAAAAGGTCCGGCGTTTGCTTGAGTATGTTATTACTAATCCCACGTCGGTTGTGTGATGGATGATTAATTTCTTTATATGAGTTTAAGCAATTGAATTGTTGCAATTCTCATTCTATAAGTTAGTTTTAGAGTTGAGTTAAGCTTGGAATTTATTTCTTAACATTATTATTTGTAAAAAAGTTTAACTTTTTGCGAGTAAGCGTTTGAAAATAATTAATTGAAGTTTCAAAAGAGAGAGTAAAGCGAATATTTAAAATTGTGTTTGAACTTAAAATTCACTTGACCAAAAAAAAAAAAAAAGTCAACCTAATTATTTCACATAAAATACTATTCATATAAGTTTTTTTAATATTAACTTAATACATAGACAGTCCCTTAATCTTGCCATTGAATTTCATTTAGACACTTGGACTAAGGTTTGTTAATAAAGTATTCTTATTAGACATTTACGGTTCAAATTTTGAAAAACCTTTTGTGCGTGTTCTCAAGCGTCTATTAGGTCATCTCCTTTAAGTATACGAATCAGCCTCAATTGGAATAGGCCTGAGGTTTTTACGTCTAATTGATGCAAATACATATAATTAAAGGAGGTGATATATTTTAAGTGTTTAACTTATTTACGTAATGGACGCTTGAGAACACGCTCAAAAGTTTTTTTAAAATAAAAATTTGAATAGAAAGTGTCTAATTAGAACACTTTATTATGTGTTCAGATGCTCAATTGGAACAATCTTAGTTCGAGTGTCTAAATGAAATTTGTTGGCATGTTTAGGGGGTTTTCTATGTTTTAAGCCTTTAATATTTCACCAATACTTTAAGGGCATGTTTGGAAGCCACACAGTAATTGGAATTGGTGTAATTACTAGGGTAGTAATTACACCTAGTAATTACACGATAGAATTACAACGACACCGTTTGTTTGTCATAATTTTACAGTGTAATTACAAGCGTAATTGATGTAATTACATTTAAAAATAAAATTTAATTATAAAAAATTAAAATTAATATTTAAAAAATATTTGCCTTTATAAATGATATATTATTTAATAACACATTGTTTCTTGAAATATATTAATTAATAATCATATATTTGTAACTAATATTGCAAAAAATAATTGATATATATTTTCACATTAATAATATCAATTTTAATTAATTATAAAACTTAAAAGAAGACTTTTTTTGTGAAAACGTTTTTTTTGACAAAAAAATAATATTTATAATATAATGTAATAACATTGTTCAAATATTTGACACAAAAAATCCATCAAATGTAAGTGAAAAATAAACAACATGCAATGTGAAAGCAAATAACTTAAAATTAAAAATATAACCTAATTCAAAATCCAAAAGAAAAAGTTTAACATAATACTCTTATGTCAAATTCTAACATTACATAAGTAAGTTCCAAAATAACTTAAGTAAATAATTCAAAAGAAAGGGAAAATAAATAATATTAAAAGAAAAATGCATTTTAAAAAATAAATATAATTAAAAAATAAAAATAAAAAGAAATTAAAATAATAGAAATAAAAAATAAATTAAAAATTAAAGGAAATTAAAATAATAGAAATAAAAATAAATTAAAATAAAAAGAAATTAAAATAAACAAAAAAGAAACAGACTAAAAAGTAACCTGGAATTACGGGGTGTAATTATTACAACCCAGTGCCATGTTTAGGGGAGTTTTCTATGTTTTAAGCCTTTAATATTTCACCAATACTTTAATTATAGAGTGGGAAGGTGTGGGGGAAATGTCTCGAGGGGAACATGCAGTGGCGGACTTCATTCCACAAAATAGCTTGTGGCCTTAAACTTGGATGGTGTAATTTGACTCAGCTGTTCCTGCAGCTCTCTTAATTACTCAAATGATGTGAACTAGAAAGGTTATACGAATTTTGTATTACGAGTTACGACAATATCCAACATGACTTAAGTTTGACTTTCAAAACGTGTTATGTTAATGTGATTAATGCATGGTTTAAGAGTGATATACATCGACCAGGTTATATTCTTGAGGTCTAGTTTTCAATAATTTATTTATTCTGCACTTGGACTTTTTTTATACAAAGTTATGGTGCTTTTAATGAAGGTGTGCATTATAGGATCAGCAAGGCCGCGATAAATAAGCGGCACTCGTACTCGTAATATTTTAATTTGCAGCAACGGGAATTAAGGGTTTTAAGTCTTCTTATGCTGTTCTATATATCCCACTGGCATTAAAAAATGGGATTTTATTTCAATTTATACTTGGAAGAACGAAATTAAAGCCAAGAACATTCCCTATGAGGAAATTAAGAGGAAGCGACATTCATCGTAATGAAGTGTACGCTAATTGAACCAATTGGCTAGAGTCGACTCCAAAGAACTTTAGAGAGTCAAGCTAGGTGAGGATGAGGTTGGACCTTCACAATATTACTTGATAACATCCATGTATACCATAATTCCAATTGCTATATCTGAGCGAAAAATTGAACTTTTCATGAAAATATAAGTATGTGTTGAACACTTGCATGTTGCGACAGCCTTTGCAACCATCCCTATGATAAAAGAATTAGACGGAAAATGTTTTGACAAATTTTTTAGTGAGATATATGGAGTTTACTGTTTCTTTTTTCGATCGGCCTATTGGTGCCACTAATGACATAATTGAAACATTGTGCCTTCTTGTTAAAAATAAGAAAACATTGTGCATTTAATCAATTTGAGTTTTACATTGGACGATGTATATGCATGTGTTATCCCCTCTGCACTCGTGGGGTGGTTTGTGGCAATGCGAAACTATAAAAGTTGACAGATTAGTTAACTTGACACATAGGGTTATAGGAAACTGACAGTTTGGTATGTTACGTTGTGTGACTTGGTTCAATGATGGACCACGCATAATCTCATGTTTACAAAATTGAGTTGTTCCAACACTGGTTGTGCATGGTTTTCGTTATCACTTATTGTGATTCTTCTTTTTATATATTTTAGACGTACTGAGCTTGATGATCCTGATTTACCAGCTTGATCTATTGTTGCTCCAACTGTCACAGGTAGGCTATGGATTTGATGTCTTCAACAATGGACCACATGACAGGATGAAGCCAGATCGAGATTTCTAATCTTTTTTCAAATGCATGCAAGTATTGATACCTCTTATGTATGCATGTCAATATCGTATTGTGGTGAGCTCAAACTTACCATATATTGTGATGATTCCCTTGTCAAGATTAATACTATGTCTCTTTAATTAATGTTGAGTAGGGATTACGTGACCTGTGAAATGGTAACGTATGCAAAAATTGTACGATAATATATGAGTCCAAGTGAACTACGTTTATGCAGCGGCGGATCCACGTGGAAGGATGGGGGCACGTGTGTTGGGATCGAAATAATCAGGAGTCGTGCGAAAGGTTTAATTGCAAATATTGGCGACGATAAATCAGACGATAAAAAAAATATACTAAAAATCTATAATATTTTAATATGGTTTGGCCAATTGGCCTAAATATAAGAAAGATAAAATATAATTTATTGAGAGAATAAGCAAAACTCTTTAATGACTACATTATGTAGGCTATTGTGGAGAAGAAAGTATGTTATATTTATAAAAGTCCAAACTTCTGCTCCAAGACAAGGAATAGTCAAATATTGAAGAGCTTCATATTTTCATTTCAGGAAAAGTAAAAGTGACCTACATATTAGTGATATAAAATAAAAATAAAAAAGTATAACACTATTGAGAGAATAATCTCCCCCTAAATAAGGTTTTGTCTGAGGAGTACTTGTAGATGTTATTATGTTGTAGTTGTGGGAAGGAGGTCTTCAATTTATAGATGTCAAAACGTTTCCTCCAAAACAAAAGAGCTTTATATTTTCATTTCATGAAAAGTAAAAGCAATTATGGTAATACTTTGATTTTCCTTCAAGAGAAAAGTAAAATTACTCAAATATGATAAGAAAATCACCGCAAAAACTGTAACAACGTGCACGAGTTAACTTTGAAATATTATGTATATACACAGTATATTCCGTTAGGGACCCTAAAAAAAGCTGATTTGGTGCACTGATCCAACGTGCGAGTCAGCCCCTCTTTTGAACTTGGAACATCAAGGCGTAAAGTAATTCGGGACCATCAAACCACACAGTAAGTTATATGTTAACTTTTGTGGTTTATTTTATATTTATCCAAGTACATTGGGTTTTATGTATGTTTAATAAGTAATATTTTTCAACGAAGCAGTATCGGTGTTGCGTGACACCGCATAGACAACATGCACCCGCCTCTAGTGGTGCTTTCATCGTCTTCAAATTTTGGGTCCGCCTCTGCGTTTACGTGTGATATAGTTAGGCATGCTAAGTGAATGTGGTCTCTCAACGCATCGGCCGGAAAACACAATTTGAATCATGACGAATCGGTTAATGGGCGTCTGATTGCATATGGGCATCTGTACATGGAACTAAGAATATATTAAAAGTGACTTGCACATGGATATTGGATGTTAAGCATGTGGTTGCATTCTTTCTTCACTTATTCTACTCACGACACTTGGAATGTAGTATCAATTGTTGTGTGGCCTTGGTTTCGTGACTTTTTTAGAGGGATTTCACACCTCATTTATGATTGATAGGGCGGTTCTACGCCAATTTTTTCACATTATACCCCCTTATTGGCCTTGGACATCCTTATATTAACTTTGTTATTAATGCAAGGCATAAAGCTTATATACACCGACAGTATAGAAAACTTTAATATTATCAGTTCAATTTAACTGGTTACATCAGGTTATTTTTCTACTTTTCAGATTAACTGTTATTGTAGGTGAATTTAATGCGTCAGTGTACAAACATGAACTCATTTAAATCGTCATTCACTAGTAGTGTTCTAGTATTTGTTAGCAGTGGTTAGAACAGTACAAATGTACAATGGTATCGTGATCCGCTTGGTCACTCGATACACATGGAAGTGTAACCGGCCGTGGGGGTCTTTTTCAAGGCATGCACTAGTGGGATGGGCTTCGCACATGGCTCCGATAGAGGGGATCGATCTGGTGATGTGATTGTCTTTCTCATTTGGGCTTTCACTATTACAAAGACCTAGCTATCTGCTCTAGAAATCTAATGTTGAGGCATGTGCTATATGGTGACACGTTTGTGCTGACACAAGGGGATTTGTTTTCTTTAGAACAAGTTGCTTGACCATACAGGGAATCGTAGTAGTTCGATTCATTGAATACCTCAACTTTTATCATATACTATTGGAGATTTAATTTCCCACCTTATAATCATCTCCCCTCTATTGTATGATTAAAAATTTTGAAGAAAAAAGCATCAGGAACTTACAGATACAAACACATATTGTGTCACTGCTTAACAGCAGGCGGAGCTAAGACAACCGGCAAAGAGGTAATCATTTGAACGTCCTTCAACGAAATTTTTTGAGTTTATGTAATTAAATATTATTTTTTTATACAAATATTAAATTTTGAATGTCTCTAGTGAAATTTCTAATTTAATCACTACTGACAGATGGAGTTAGAGGGGCGAGAGGGGTTCATCCAAACCTTTTTAACTGAAAATAAACTTTGTATGTATAAAGTAAAAAAAAAATATGTGTACGATATATATGATGAACTTGTCACGAGCCTCCATAAAAAAAGATAAGGATATTCCATATTTATGTCATTCAGTGTATATAACAAAGAACGGCTCAACCGGGGCTATCATAAGTCAAGAAGGGGATGCCTTTAAAAGTCAAAAGCATATTGTTCATGATATATATTATAAATTCTGTAGTCTCTCATCAAATTCATAGATCATGCAATCTATTTCAGCCAAATAAAAAGGGGATGAATTTGTTATCTCATCATTTTGGAATCAAATGCCGTGAAGCATTAGTAGTGAGTGCTCGCAACCAAAACTTAGTTGGGCGAACCATATGCCCACATATGAAAGAGAGAAGAGTTTGGCTAATTAAGCGTATACGCTGATTAAACTGACTTATAAATATTTTTAGATTATCTAAGTGTTGGTAAATACTAATGTGTTTATAAGCCGAAATCAATCAAAAGTCATAAGCAGGTGATCCCAAACTTATAACTTTTCACCTTATAAGCACTTTTTATTTGACCAAGTATTTTACTATTTTATCATTAATATTTTTCTATTTCTCAAAATAATTTCACCAAAACAAAAGTCCTAACGTCCTCTTCACTCTGTAGTCTGTATCTGTCATTCCTCCTTTTCTTTACACGGATACCTTTAAATTTACAATTATTTGCAAAAAATAAGGGTATTTTAGTCATTCTAACAAAAGAATAGTTTATCGATTTTTTTCCAAACACATCAACTGATTATTAAAAGTTTATGCACCTCTATCCAAACACATAACTACTTATTTATAAAATCAATTTCAACACTTAGAAGACTTTTTCAGTTAGGAAATAAAAAATTTGTAAGGAGTTTAGATTTTGTTAAGATAAATAGATAAATTATTTTTAAATTATAAAATGTGAATAGACCCTTATTTTTTTTTAAATAATTGTCTAACTGGTAATAAAGATCACGTCAGTTTAAAAATAACCCCGTTTATACAGATGTTTTGAGTCCGTCATTGGCACTCTCGTAACACTTTATAACTACGGGCAAGGGAAAATTTATAGGCCAATTTTGAGGCACGTGAACACATGATCTCTCCATAAAATTAGGTATTTTATGTATATATTTTGTAAAACTGGTATAATATTATCTTTTGGAATCCATGTGTGCTCCCAAACGCACACGCAATTAGTATACGTGGTCGCCAAATAATACAGTGACTTGTTAAAGTCGAACATCGTACCCGCCGAGATTTATGATCAACGGTTTGACAAAAATATACTATCACTACTAATTATGCAAGTATAAGAGAGAAGGTTTGATTATTTTATAACTAATGCGGGAATCAAATAACTAAGTATTACTAGCAACAATTTGTAACGAACACTTATTTATGATTGAATTTATCACAGAGTAATGAGTATTCCAGGATCGTGGGTGATTCAAGTATATTGAGTTATTCAAGTAACCGACCTTAGCAGTTTTGTTCACATTGCTAATTAAGTGGATTATTAATCTTGTAGTATTCTTCCGAACCACTATTCGCAGAATCAAAACAGTTCGCCGCCTATATTCCTATGGAATTGACCTGTTAAGAACGCAATTCATTTACAGTATTTAATTGAATGCTGCAACTAAGTATATTAATATCCTAGTCGTAAATCCTAGCCCAACTGTAGGGGTTAATAGATTACACTCTCTTTACTTCTTCTCTAATCTCATAATGTGTATCAAATAGCAAATAAAACTCGATTGTTCGCACGCAATCAAGTAATTAAGCACAGAAGTAAAGAAACAATCATATACGAACAAACTACTAAGATAATAAAACTTGTCAAACGTCAATATCACCATGCATGGCTACTCCACAACCCCAGAACTAAGAGTTTAGCCACTCATTTTCAACATAGACATCATGAATAAACAAAGTTGCATCAACTAAATTAGAAAAAAGGAAAAGGTAAAAAGTAAGCCCGTGTTCTTGAGTCTTCACAAAGTGTTTTCTCCCAAAAATACGTTCTCGCCGCCTCTTAGGCGTTAAAATATTCTATTTACACTATAGAGTAATGTTTAGGTCATTAAAAACCTTTTCCTGAGTGAACCGGGAAAACTTGCAACTGACGCCATCTTTGCATCCTTGCGATGCAAAGGTGGCTTAGAAGGGTAAAATTCTGACTGATGCCTGGTCTGTTGGCCTCGTTGCGACACAAGGGTGGCATAGGTGAAGGAAAATCTGGCTGACACTTGTTTGATGGCGCCACCCTTGCGATGCAATGGTAGTGCAGGCGACTGCTTCCTCTTCTATTCAGCTCCTTTCACATTTGTCTTGCGAGCCTTCTGCTCTTGATCACAACAGCTTCAAAACTCTTCCAAAACATGCTCAAAAGGCCTACTTCTTCGCACTTCAGCTGTTCACACAAACAAATCAACATTAGCTCGAATCAACCGATATCACATCAAAATGGCGATTAAAGTACTAAGAAACTACGGGGATGATACAAAATATAGATATTTGTGCCAAATATCATCATGCTACAAGAAGGCTAAATTTGCATTGGTTGAATATTGAGTTATTTACCTAGAGAACTAAGGATCAATTCCCACTCAATTGATTTTTTCCTTTTTTTTTTCCTTAGTGGTGCACCAATGTTCTAAAAATCCTAAATTCGCCTCCGACTACTGATCCAACTCCGTTGTATTTCGAAGAGTAAACCCCTCTTTCTCATCTCACATCATAGCAATCTTATTCTTGTGGTCTAACACATGCATTCATGAATGTTCATCCTCTTAAAATTCGTCGTGTAATTTACTTCTTTCAGAATTTACTACTCCCTCCGTCTCAATTTATGTGATATAGTTTGACTGGGCACGGAATTTAAGACATAAAGGAAGACTTTTGAATCTTGTGGTTTAAAACAAATAAAAGATATTTGTGTAGTTATAAATCATCTCGTCAAGCGTAAAAGGTAAAGTTTAAAATTAAATTGTTGTCAAATAAAGAAATGTATCATTCTTTTTGGGACATACTAAAAAGAAAAGTGTATCCTATAAATTGGGACAGAGAGAGTACTTTTTACATATTAAAAAACAAAATCACCATACATATTGTAGTTCATATATGCAGTTTCCAATTTTAATTTTCTTAATTATGCTTTATCAAACATAATATATCTCCCGAATAACTAAAACTAGGGGTGTCAAATTTGGCCCAAAAGGGGATGACCCGCCCAACCCGCCCAAACTTTTATGGGTTGGGCAAGATATTTATATTGTTTCATTTATTTAACCCAACATAAATTTCATTTAAAGTGATCTCCAACTTAGCCCCGATACTAGCCCAATTCTAGCCCATTTTTAAGATTTACTTAAATTTGGGTTTATTATTGAGATTTAGTTTATTTGTTTAATATATACACTTTTCTTGTATCATGTATCTTATAAGTTTGTGGTGTGTTCAATATGAAGGGAAATATTTTTCACGAAAAATGTTTTTCTCGAAAAATATTTACCACGAAAATTGTTTTCTTAAAAAATATTTTCCGCGAAAAATCCGTAAAAATAATTTTCAGGAAAATATTTTTCGCGAAAAATGTATTTCTAGAAAATATTTTCCAAAAAAATATTTTTCTAAAATAGACCGCTTCAAAAAAGCGGAGGTTGGGTGTCCATGACCCGGCTACTTTTTTAATTCATTTTACCAACCCAATTCCCAATTATTAACGTTATCAACCCATTTATTACCTCAAATTTCATTTTTATTGGCCAATTTATTGCAACCCGCCCATTTGACACCCCTAACTAAAACAAAAAAGAATTGACTCGATCGGAGGTCTTAATGTAGTTTTATTTCTCCTTCTAAGGTCTTGCGGCAATTCACATAGTCAGTTTCTGAAATTTTAAAACCGTCACTATCTTAGTGGCCTTGAGAGCATGCCAGGAGTCACAAAGAATCACATTCACAAATATATTTGATTTCATGATTTTCTAGTTTTACTTTTAAAATTGACGCCTTTGACCACTGTCTTATTCTCTGTTTTGGACCACCAAATATACCCCAAATAGATTACGTTTCTATTCACAAAATATACAAAAATGGAAAAACGAGAGCATGTCTTTAAATAGGATCAACGCTACAATGCACAAATACATTAAGATAGATCTTTCTCACACCCTATGCTTATGAAAGGATTTAAGTTTTGTACAGTTATATTGTGAAAAATAGTACAACTAATGTCACTACAAGTCGTCATTTTATTTCTCAGATTATCATATCAGACTTAATACGAAGAGTTAATTAGGTCGGTTTCACATGATGACATGAAAAGAACTATACATTAACATTATCAATGCAAATTAAAGCACTTCAACAAAATCTTGACAGCAACAAGCACAATATATGGTGGAGAGTTTGGAGACAATAAATTGGACATCCCATTTGGTTTGTGGGACAAAAGACAACAACTTAGGCATAATGGTGATTTACAAGAGAGAGGGGACACATCTAGCTTTATCATATAAGGTTTTGATCATCTTCTACTCAAAGCGGGTGGCTAAGGATTTATTGTTCTCTATTTTTAAAATTTCTTCCTTTTTCTTTTCTTTCTACATTTCTTTCTTTAGGATATTTTTTTTTCTCTCTGGCTCTACAAACTCCTATTTTTCTCTTGTAAAGATTAAAAAAGAATCACGTTTACCTAGTCTGATTGAGAACAAATTGCTTTCTTCTTCGAAGTATATCCATAACAAGAAAACAGGAGTGAATGATTGTATATCTTGTAGCAGAATCTTTAATTGATAGGCATATAAACAATATGAAAAACAAAGAAAGAGACATGGTCAACGACAAGTTGTTAGAATTGAACTTCATTACTTAATTAGAAAATACAAGTGCCCATAATAATAATTTTTCAATGATAGAGCTTCATCTAGGATTTGGATTATAGCACGCCCAAAATTTGCTTCGTCAAAATGAGCTGATCACTTCGGTTGTATCATCACTAATATTAATAATTAATTAATCTAAGAGCCTTTTTCTTCCACCAGTCCCGCAATTAATCTTCCTTCTCTCGGCTCGTTTCAGGTCGTAAAATTGTTCAAATTCAGTCTCTGGCTACAATTTCTTGGGCAATAATCGCACTAGATATATTCGTTGATATTTATTATCTGGTAACTTGTAAAAGTTATTTTTGTTTTTCATTTGTGCGGATCTGATTTTCTGGTTCTTCAAATTTGTATACCTGGTAATTGACCATTATTTGTTTTCTTTTTTTAAGTAACATTTTCTATTATTAATTCCAATTTGCTACGTTTATTAGACACGATTTCGTGTTTTATTTGTCTCAGTTTATACTAGGTTATTAGGTTGAGACCCCTTTTTTTTATGACTGCGTGAAGCGCGATCAATTGATTAATAATTTAGATAACTTCTCAAGATGTTTCATTACGCAGCAACGCATATGTGACGTCTCTTTCTTTTTCTTGACTTGCCTTCTTAGGAATAGGAGCTTGTCCCAAGACGAGCGTTGTTTCATAATTTTTTTTTTAAGTCGTAGGGCCACAGATATTCCAACTGTTGATAATGACAACTACAAAAGTATCATCTACAAATTTGAGGCTCTCGCAAGTCTAATACCCTCTTACTTTTTGGCATAAGTACTACTATTGTGTTAATTTCACTGGTAGTCACTAAATTTATTCTTGGTAATACAAAAGGCACAACTATTTAAAATTATTAGACTAATTGTTTGTAACTCTAGAGTCAGAAAACTAGATTATATTAAAGTCACCAAACTATGTCACTATTTGTTACTTGTTCAGAAAATACAAATCACTAAAAATTTCAAATTTTCGATGCCAAAAAATGATAAATCATTGTCAAAGCATCATTGTTTTTCACTATTTACATGCCACACGAGAAAACTATTCAAAAATTCACTTTTCCACAACCTATATTTTAAACATAAATATTTTAAAATACAAAAATTATAAAAGAAAAATGAGTTATGCATTCATGTCGTAAAGAATGAAGTTTGGGCCTGGCTCAACCCCAAAAGCTAATTCATAAGGGGACATTGCCCAAGTCCATATAAGAAAATCACGTACCCTTTAACCCACCGATGTGAGACTCTTAATACCCCACCTTACGCTCAGGATTGGACATCTGGTGCGTGGATAACTTTAATATGGATCATGAGCTTAACTTAATCCCAAAAACTAGTTAAGCTCAAATCCATACAAGGAGACCATTTACCCTTTAACCCACCGATATGGGACTCTTAACACAAGTGTATAAATTTGGAAGAGCTGCATGTTTCTCGTCATCGCCTAGAATCGTTCACTAATCGGAAGCGCTTTCTTTTTTAATACTCCTATTTGTTAATTATTTATTTGTGACTTTAGTGGATGAATAGTAAGTTTAGCGACCATGGTGAAACTAACCCGTACTTGTGTACATTTACCGTCTCAAATCTATTTTATGACGTAACTTTTTCTATAAAAAGAAAAATGAAAACAACTCCTCTATGGAATATTTTATTTATTATTCCTCCGTCTCATTATAAGTGTCTTATTTTTCTTTTTGATATGCCCCAAAAAAGTCTTTCTGTTGTTAGTAAATTGATAATTCAAATATTTTACATAGCAAGTTCAACCATAAGATTCAAAGAACATTCTAGTACATTACACACATCTTTAAATTAGGATTACAAAATTCAAAAATCTCTCTTTATTTTTTATACTCCGTATCTAATCAAATTAAAAACACTTAAATTGGACCGAAAAGAGTAATATATTAATTTTTGAACATATAACAATAATTCAGTAAACTTATGTTTAGTGGAGTCTAGTACTTAACAAATGCAGAGGCTTGGCTGTAAAATACGATGGGTTGGTAACAGAATCCGGTACAGAGTGACAAAGACACATGCTTACGATCTCAGCTAAATGACACAGGAAAATCCTACTAAAGTATAAAAAAGAATCCCAGGTCAAAAGGAGCAATACACAGTAAAAGAGAACACTACCGCCCCCACTGACTTTGACTCCTACAGTTAAAAACCCTACACAATTCCCCACCAAAGGCCTTAATAGACTAAATTGACAATGTTACCCTCATATAAGTGACAGTAATTGTGATGTCAAAAATTGAAACCACATTTTGAGTGAAATGTCTCTGCCATTTCCACATTTTTAGCTTTTAAGGACCGCTCACTCTTCAAAAGAAGAGAATAACAACCATATTTTTTACTTTCATATTTTTACCCTATATATATTATTTTTTTGTAACATTGGTAACACTCGGACAAATATACCGGCTTCTACCAGAACAGTAATTCTAGACACAAAAGCTGGCAAATGAAAAGAAATGTTCTAACATACAAATTCTTTCCCGATCTAACACGACCAAACTAATGGTGCAGAAAGGACAAGTCCATTTTTCGTAAACAAACCAATCTAATCAAATCGAAAGAAAGAGACTGTAAGGACAATTTTCACAAAACCACGCCAAGTCCAAAATAGTAAAGGGGGAGGGAAGGAGCAGTAAGCAAAAGTGAGCAAAGACAGACAGGTTAGGACCAGCACATCTACTTTCTCCCCTTTTCATGTATTCATAACAAATATAATTCTTCATCTTTGCCCCAATGCCAATGCAATGCCCCTTTCTTTCACTGCAGAAAAAATAAAAAAAGCAGCCAAATGACACCACCCACCCAACTGCTGACCCCAGTAGCACATGACAGAGATGTACTTCTACCCCTTTATTATAAACATGATCATACATAACAAGAATTTAGAAATTTCACACAAATATATAACATATATATTTTTCATAATCTATTCAACCTATATGCTGTACACTTTGATTATTCAAAGTCTCCTTTCCTCCCTCACTCCAATCTTTTTTTGAATCTCAACTGAGAAACTTGCTCAGTTCCCTATGCTCAAAAAAATATTCCCTAAAACTAAAGCACAAAAATAACCATTCAACCAAATATTCCGCCCCACCCCTCATGGAATATACACAAAACTTACACTCAACCAATGGCTTATCCATAAAATTCGGCCACTAACAAACCCCACCAAGCACCACCACGCATGAATGATACATCCGAGAAAAAATATCTTCGACCATGTGACCATCGGAGCCAATATGTTTTTTCGATTATGACCACCGGGTGCTGCTGCCGCCGCTCATTCCAGGCATTGTGCTTCACGGCTCGGGATCCCAGATTCAACGAAGAACCTCTATAATTTAACAGCAATTTTGTTTTGCTGTTTGATTTTTCATTCTCTTGCCCTATATCACCTGTCTTCGACAAATATTCTGCCTATGAAATTCCGAAATCTCTTTGAATAGAGTTTTGGATCGACAGCTGAGATAGAGGTGGGGTCAGCTTGGAAGGATTTGTAAGCGTGCTCAAGCTTCTTGCTAATATCATAATCCTGCAGAATGTCAATGATCCCAAAGTAGAGGACTACTTCGTAGACTTCCCCGCGGGAAGGAGGCAAATTACAGAACCCACCAGGAGTATACTGATCAAAATCACTCCTCCGTGCCACCCGCTCTGCTCTTGCAGGCATGTTAGCACCCAACTGAATCAAGGGTTTCCTATAAAGATGCAATTGAAGTAACCAAAGTCAGAAAAGTTCTTTAGAAACAATACAATTTTAAACACCCACAAGTATTAAGGAAACATGGATATAAAATAAAGCAATGTAGTCTAATAAACTCCCTCAAAAAGGTTGCAGCAACAAACCAAGCGAACTCATTAAGTCCGACGACCAACCTTAAATTCATGGAGAATCAATATACTTCCCAATGGTAAACAAGCACAGATCTTAAGGAGTAATGGACTACTATTTTCCTTTAAGGTGTCTGATAGTAAGGTCTTGTCACACTACTTTGCAATCTTTTTAGTTTTAGAGGAGTTATAAGACTCAAAACGAAAAAGGTGAAAGTCACAAAGGATTTGCGAATAGACAAAGGCTCAATATCATATTGAAATTTCTTCAATTTATGCCATAGAACAAAAGTAATTTCCATGCTAATAGCTAAATTTACAGCAGCATGAAGGAAGATTCTTACCGGCCAGCAAGAACCCTATCCATGTCTTGTAGCTCAGCTTCAAGGAAACGACAGCCACGCATGAACTTCTCAGTTTGGTACGAATCATTCTTTCCTGAAAAGCAAGCAGAATTTCCTTTTATTATTTTCTTCTGGACTCTACATTTAGTACCAGCTTAGTATAAATCTGTTACGAATGTGTAAACTACCTGTACGCAACAGGAATGGTGATAGACCCATCTTGTCACCCCTATTATCATCTCGGAAGTGAAGACCAACCAAGAGACTGTAATCCATGATTCGCTCAGCTTCCAAAAATTCACAATCACGATCAATTTGTCTGCAAAGAGGTTAAATCAATTGAGTAATGCAAGAACAGAGTAATGGAATATATTCCGCGAGAACTCTTGATAAAGAAAATAAATTATGCAACAACAAAGGAATTCTTTATACTTACTTGATCAGTTCATCGTACCATTTCCGCTGAAGACGGAACACAAAGTTCAGATCAAGGTCCTTAAGGGTAGTGGTTTCATCAATTTCTTCTTCGGGTTTATCAGTTGTGCGGCCATGTGACGAACCTTTCAGGTCAAACCGTCTGTGAATACGATATTCAGAACAGAACATGTTGCCCATCACAATGAACCGTGTCTGCACCAATCAAAGAAAACAATATCAGACATGTTTATCCTTGCATCAGATCAAAGATGCAAATCAAGTTTGACAGACATACCTTGACACCACCAACAGGTTTCACACAATGGACACCATAGAATTTTGTGACAAGGGTATTTTCATAACGACAAACATGTTCATAGTAACTTGGAAGCATCTTAATAAGCACCTGAATAACACATTCCAAAATTCAAACCCATTAGAAAATAAGGTATACAGTTAACCAACCACAATACAATGACCTGTTCCAGGAAATTCATCAATTCAAGTGCAAGTCAAAGAGGTAGGCAACTAACCTTGACTTCTGATTTTTTCACAGTTTTGATCATAAACCTATCATCCTGAGTCAAATAAAAGAAGCTTCCACTCTTCCCCGGAGAAGAAAGCTCTCTCAAGGCTTCATTTCCACAAATTGCCAACATGTAATCAGCAGGATCCACTTGGAATAGTCCTCTTAAATGTCTGGATAACCCAACAAACAAACAACCAACCAATTTAGAGTCTTTCATGGTTTTTAACAGAGATAAAGGTATTCAACATCAAATTAGCACTCCAAAGACAATTTATCATGTACACGTATCAAGAAATGAATACCTAAACACGACTGGGCAATAATCCTTCCAACGAAAATCAGTAGATTGATGAGGGGGTGTAATTTTGGACCCTAAGGGTGGAAATCTGGTCCAAAACTTCTCATTAGGATCAAAATCACTGGTTTTAAGATCCCGCAATATCGAAGCATGCTTCCCAACTGAATACCTGTTAAAACCATCATTCACTCAGCTATACAACAATTCTAAAAAAAACAATCAAACTGAAATATAACATCCAATATACTGACAATAAACAATTTTATTCTATTATTACCTAATGCCCAACTGGAGATTAAGCATCAAATCATAATTCTTATGCCCTTTAGATATAGTCTGTCCTGGTTTCTTTTCTTCTTTACTATAACAACAAGGATTTCTCCTAAACTGCTTAAGTCCATCTCGATCAAACCCGAACCCATCTCTATAAATCATCGACGCCTCTACATTATCGATAATATCACACGTAATATCACCCGCTTCACCATCCGATTCCCAAATACAAATCCTTGGAATATTCCTCTCAGTCATACTTCCCCTCGCCCCGTCTACCGATGACCTCTTCTTCCCCACATTCATCACTACAACTCCAGCACCACAATCTTCATCGCCACCCATTAAAGGTGCTGCCAACTTATGCCCGAAAAACCCCCCGAAAACATCTTCCTTACCGCTAAAATCGACATTGTTCTTATTAGTTCTGCTATTTGCAGGATAAAAAGTACCATTAAGAACTTGATTCTGGTGTTTACTCCAACACCCAATATAACAACTCCCATCAGGCCAAGTAAAAACACCATGTCCTTTAGGTACACCACTTTCCCAATTCCCATTATATCTATTTCCATTAGCCCAAATTAACACACCTCTACCATGTATATCTCCATTTTTCCATTCACCAACATATTCATTACCATTTTTCCATACATATCTACCTTGTCCATCTTGTAAATTCCTTTTCCAATGTCCTTCATAATAATCACCATTACTATAATTCTTCATCCCATAACCATGTTTTTTATCACTAGACCAAGAACCTTTGTACATATCACCTTCAGATCCAATAAAAGTACCCGAACCTTCCATTCGACCCGACTTAAATTCACCTTCAAATGTAGCACCAGATGGCCAAGAAAACTTTCCTTTTCCAGATGCTTTACCTCTTTTCCACTCACCTTCATACATACAACCATCTTTCCATAAATACTTACCGGATCCATGAGGTGAACTGTTTGAAAAGCTACCTATATATAGATCTCCATTTGGTAGATGCTTTTCCACTATACTACTGGTACTTGTACCTGATGCTGTACATGTTGTACCATCTGTTGGTATTACTCTTCTTGACGCTGCTTGTGATTTGCTACGAGGTATGATAATAACTGACCTCGGTGTGGTTGTCGTGGTCGTGCTCGTACTATCTTTTTCATCCTCATCGTTAGTTTCTTTTTTTCTAGTTGATATTTCAGTAATCTGGTTCGATAATATAAGGGTTTCAGGCATTATACTAAAAATAAATAAAAAGTGTAGTCTCTTACTGCTGCAAACTCAGTTGAATTATAGCCGGAAATGAATATACCGGAAATACATATCCGTTAATGAATATGTATTTTTTTTTCTCTCTAAAGGAAATAAGAAAGAAGAGAGAAGAGAGAGAGAGAGAGAGGGTGTCACGATTGGCTTTGGTGTGAAGAAGAAAACAATAGAAACAGAGGAGTTTTGAGGAAAACACAAGAAGGAGAGAGAAATAGAGATGGCAAGGGTTAAAAATGTAAAAGAAAATTAAAAATATAATAAAGTAGAAAGAGAAAGAAAGGGAAAATGGAAAATGAAAAGGAAAAGTAGACACGGAGTCCCAAGAAATGGTTTCGGAAGGGGGGGTTGCTTTTATGTTTTGGTTAATTGGATAAAATGTCAATTACACTTCCCGCCCTGTTAACTGGTGATCTTAAATGCTTCATGTGCCCAACTAATTTGGGTCCTGATCTATTTCATAAATGAAATTAGTGTTGAATAGTCCCTACGTCTATTTTTACTTATTTAGTTTTAATTTTACACGTTTTTTAAAAATTAATAAATGAAGTATATTAAAAGTATAAAATTAGAAGTTTAAAATTAAATAATTTTTAAATATAAGATATTGCATCTCATTTTTTTAAACAAACTAATAAAAACTAATATCAGAAACAAGTTTGGAATTGGAAAAATAATAGTATTCCACATTGGTGTAAAACCCTCTCCCCTCTTTTGAACAAATCCAGCCTTGTACTTGTAAATCTACATCAGAGACCCCATGTATATATATGGAATTGCAAAAAACCAAAGCAAAAAAGTTTCCTTGTTGGTTGTTGCTACTGCCTTATTCAATGGTCTGTAGTTTTTGAAATCGAATCATATTGTTTTAATCTAAGGCATCTAATCAAATCATTTTTTCCAAAACTATAGTAACATCTGCCAAACTTGATATAGAAAGAATCAAATATGGTCAAAATAATAAAATTCAAGGAAATGTGAGCTTTCTTTTCTGATTTAAATATTATCTTTTTTAGAACTATTACTCCTTTCTTATTCAAAAATAAAATGAAGAAACTTGATCAGAGAAAATGAAAAATAACCATTGATTGGAAAAGAAAGAAAAAAAAAAATTACTGTAGTTTGGAGAATATGAGTTGTTCAAAATGTACAGCACTAAAACGACCACAAGTTGTCTGGGGATTTCACCTTTTCTGCTCCTTTTTTGCATTTCCCTAGGTCACAAGTGAGAGAAAATTAGGAGCCTATTTTCGAATTAGTATCGTGAGGCTTTTTCGTTTAGATATTGTAGCTAACCTATAATAATAGTAATAGGCTGAATAATAGGTAACCTATATTTTTTCATCACATTTGAAATAAACCATTACTGTAATAATGTAGGGAATTACAACAGTAATGGTTTTTTTTATGTGCGAAAAAACATGCCGTAAGTTGTGAGTAGAATCATGAAAAAAAAAAAAAAAAAACAGTTATGTGCAATATTTAGAGCCTATTTAAATGCGCTTATAGGTTTTGACTTATAAGCCAAAAGTCATAAGTTAGGAATTTTTGTTATTTTGACCTAAAAACAAGTGTTTTTCAGTACTTTTTATCGTACTCAAATACTTCAAAAGTGCTTAAAAGTTATTTTGGCTTAAAAGCATCTAAAATAAGTCAATCCAAACAGGATTGCAAATTTTACTTTTTATTTATGGGAAATTATGTTCTCCCTGATTTCTTTAAGTTGCTATTCAAAAGGATTATTTGTTCTAATTACAGAAAATTTGTTTTATATTGTATATATTATGGACGTATAGTTCAAAATATTAAATGTTTTGGTTTAATATTATCTTTTGTTCCAATTATTGGATAATCGTATTTGTCGGCATTTAAGAAAAACAAGAAGGCATTTGCTACTTTTTTTTTTTTTTTTGAGTTGATTTTAAGTTTTGTACCTCAGTGTAAATAAACTTTTAATGCTGACTTTTATATTGGGATGAAATCTTCCAAAACCCCAATCACGACTCGTAATAATGCAAAGTTTGTACTGGTTAAATGTGAATTGAGAATATTTGTATTTAATAATGCATGAACTAGAAAAATATAATAAAAGTGTCTTTCACTTTTCAGACTTATATCTTTTTCGTCTTAAAATTTCCTGATAAAAGTAAGTTTGTATTAAATATTTTATAATATTAGTTCTCCATTATAGTAGATTTAACTTCAAATTGAATGTACGTAATTTTTAAATGATGTCTCGATACGTAGCATAAAGACGGATATGCCCTTTGATTTAAGGGATATGGTATGATGTTTTTTTTCTTACCAAACAAGAGAATCTAGTTCGTCCTCCTGGTTTCCATCGTTATATGACGGCATTGCCTAGGGAGTGTAAAGGACCCAAAGTGACTAAATGACCCTCCCATTTTCATGTTAATTACTGTAATTCTGCCATTAGTGCAAGACGATTCTGTTGCCGAAAAATCCCTTTAAAAGACATTAAGGCCCATTTTTCTAGAACATCTTTATATTGCAACAATATGAAACCGATTTCTTGTCCCTCTTTTCAATTATGGCACCTAACTAACTAATTTTGCTTTTCCTTTAAACAAAAAAAACAAAAAACCAAAAAAAAAAAAAAAAAAAAAAAAGAGCAATGCGAAAACTTTCAAAGAAGATGTCATTTAATTCTAAGGCTCAATGCATGTGCGGTCCCTAAATTTGCCCCTTTTTTTATTTTGACATCTCAACTAAGTGTTATTTTTTGGAACGGATTTAGAGTAGGCTGAGGGTGTTCCTGAACACTCTCGGTAAAAAATTACAGTGTATATATAGGGTAGATTTTCTATGTTTATATACATATATTAACTTTTAAACACCCTGAATAAATGCAAAAGGTTAGCTCAAGCAATTCAGGGTATTCAAAATGAGGTTTGATTCCCACTGACCACATTATTTTTTATATTTAGTTGTTATTGTTTTTTCGAACCCCCTGAGTGAAAATCTTGGATCCGCCTCTGGTTGTTTCTGTTGAACTCTTAAACTCGCCCTCAAGTATGTTTATCAAATACAATCCGACTTACATAGTATTCCATCTTCAATGTAGTAACATACTAATATATATTCTAATTATACCATCTTTTAGCTAAGATTAACAGCAATTGAGAGGGGGGGAAAAGAGTAGCTCTTAATTAAGCTTCTATTGGAAGAAAGAAATAGAAAGAAGCAGAATCGACACATCCATCCAATATGTTAATAAAATTTTTTACCACATATCTAAAATATTGCTTCTCTGTTTTTAATAGAAATCAGATTTGGGGGTTTTATTTGAGGACGAAATTAAGAGTTCAATAGGAACAATATTTAGTGAGGTGCCAAAATAAATAAAAGGAGGCAAGTTTAGGGGCGCATATGCATTAAGCTTAATTTAGTTGTGTTAGCTCGTTCGAACACATTATTTTGGAATTTGACGCGTTAGTGATTTGGTGCTGATATGCTCGAATTCATATGATTAAATAATATAAATCTAAGTGATCTAACTAGACCTAAGGGATTATCAAAGATAATGACTCTGCTTTCAATGACGTCCGAACCTAACTATAACTTTGACAGCTAAAATTGTGCCATTTGGCAAACCTCTGTTAAGGACACCTAATTTGTCATAAAAACAAGTAAGTTGAATATTTTTTCCTCTCTAAATCTTTATTTATTACCGTTTTAGAGTTATATAAATGTTTTCAGAAGAAAAAAAAAAAACTAAACTTTTTCAAATATAAACGAAAAAGATAAGTATAGAGAGCAGGTAAATCTTATACCCTTGAATAACGAGAAGAAGAAAGTAGGACTTTCTCAAAAAAATAATAATAAAAAATAATAATAATTAGTTTCATCAAGGTATGATTTTCATTTCACTAGTTCAAATCAACCATAACAATGAATTAAGGCAAGTAACCATCGTCATTTTTCTTCTTTTTTCTTCAAGTGATTGATCGGCATAGGAACGGAGCCACGTTTATCCAAAAGATGTCAATTGACACTTTTTTGTTGGAAAATTAAACTGTATAATTTATTTATACAGTATTTGTTATATGTTGAATTCTTTTGGATCCTTCATATGTGTAATTCTTTAGATTTGAAGTTTTTCTGACAAAAATTCTCACTTCGACGCTAGGACAATTATTATATGAGTGCTAATTTTTTGCAAAAAGCGAGAAAGGTGGAAATATAATGTGCTAGACTGCTAATGATAGCTCAACAACTAAGTATTCGAGTGGCAAAAAATGTTTCACCTAACTTAAAGAAACCCCATAAAGGAAAAACATAATTTCTACCGCATTTAATGTTCACACATAGTTATTTTTTTCAGCAAAAAAAATTGTTCACACATATTGGTTTACAGTTTGCATGTAAAATGAAGAAAATATATACAATTTCCTTTTTAAGTTTTCCAAAGATCTATATTTTTGGTCTATTATTATTATTCTATTATTGGTTACAGCTCAATGGTTGTTCAGTTACATTTTCGGTGGGTCTCAGTACAGGATAACAGAATATTGTTTGTTTCTCAAAAATAAGACTTAATCAATCTGCCAATTACATGCAAATGCTATACGTTTAAAACTTTCTTGCAAATTAAATATAGCCGGAAAAGTATTAAAATAATCTTTAAAAAAATGTAATTTCCTTTAATCCTAGAAATAATTAAATAGGATGCTTTCTTCCAATATATTGAGCAACAATTTTCATTATGAAAATATGAACATTAAATTGAAATTTGGTGGGTCGCTGGAGCCAAGAGAAAAACTATGCCTAATTCTTGCCAATAATTGTCTTTATGTACACCTGTTTTTACTCAAATACAAATTAAATAAAAAAAAAATATATATATATATATATATATATATTATATAATATTGATATGCTTCTCTTAGAACGTTGACATGGTTTCATAATGGATGGCACTTTTCTAATCTTGCCGTTCCTTCGTATCATTGGGATCCGGTTTGGCTAAAGCCCATTTTCTTAAAATTCTCGATTTGTTAGATCTCTAACTCAATCTTACTCAATAAGCTGAAGTATTTCATGTACCCCCATAAAAACAAAGAAACAATTGCTACTTGTTTCAACTTTTTAAACAATAGATTACGATATTACTATGTTGGAAGACAATGCTTTTGTAACTTTATTATTTAGCTCTTACCAAGAAATAGGTCTGAAATATTTGACCAAGTGTTCTATTCTAGATTTCGGTATTTTTATCAGGTGACTTGTAGACCTTTATTTGGTTTAGGCATCTATTGATGTCCAGAACTAATTTAAATTTGTATGACAGAAAAAATTAATAAAATCTACGTATCTTTTTTGTTGTTGCTAAAACGTTGAAATTTAAATATGAGAAGACCACAAGAGGTAATTCCTATTTTTCAAATTTACTTCCTTCTGTAGTTTGTGATCCTTTAAGCTGACTGTATTCCTTTTCTTCTTAAATACTTCTCATCTTAATTTATGCGATGTCTTTTGGTTTTTAGAAGTCAAACGAATTTTTTTTACAATATTTTCATATGAAAAATAAATATTTTAAATTATTAATTATTATAATTTATAACTCTCTTTATATTGTTTTCAAATATAGAGAATTGTCCGAAGACACAAAGCAAACTCGCATTAGCAAGATAAGATTATTTTAATTAAATAAAATAAAAGTTAATTCTCAAGAGACAAACAATATCATATAAATTTGGACACACCAACTAATAACAAAAAATTAATATGTGCCTCACACAACTAACATCAATTGTATGAAGCTCCATTTTATGTGACACAAAAATGAATCTAAAGTTGTGAACCCATTAGTATAAGACGTGGGTTCATTTTTTTATCTTACAAAAAGGTATTTCACATAACTAATATTAATTGTGTGATCATATAGTAAAACTTTTCAAAGTAATAATAAGTAGTACTAATACTTGTAATACCACTAAAAGCTTTGGGAATGGTGGTGCATCATGAATCACAGAAAGGCAGCAATGAATGGACCTATCATCTATGGGGGGCTATGAGAAACTTTGTCCTTGTTTCTTTGATTAGTAAGGACCCATTTTGGGTCCTACTTGAACCCCCTCTTTCAAGAAGTGGGTTGTCCAATATGGAAAGATAATTACCAAATTGGCGATTTTCGAACAAAAGAGGCTCTAGTGTCACAATTTGTCATTTTCTAATCTTTGATCGTCATCATCACTTTTGAGCACAATGTCATTATCCAAAAGTGTTTTTTTATGGAATTTGTTAGACAATGCTAGTATAAGGTTACTATGAACCATCTAAATTTACATAACTCAATCGATAAATAAAGTAATTCGCTTCCCAATTTTATTCTTGGACGAAAATCATTTTCTCCCTCCATATTGGACGAATAAGTCGGTGTGCAATACAAGTTATTCGGATTCACCACAAACTACACCATCTCTATGAATCGTGAGCACAATTAGATAGTGGGATGAACCATTTTTTCTTATTAGAGCAAGTACATCTTATAATGAATATAATATAATCATCACACAACCAATAAACCAATTTTAATTCAATCATCCTTTATCATTTAGTTTTTTACTCGTATTCTTGTACAACGGAATGGGGCTCGACGAGGCCGCTTTAACGAGGCATGATGCACAAGAATGGCATAACACATGCGTAGATCTGGTGCTCAATGTCGCGACCCAAATTCACGCGATGGACACCTGACGTACTATCTGACCAGAGCGAACTAAAACCGTATGAGAATTCCCTCCCATATGTCCCAAATCATCTATGTGGAAAGCTTTGTAAAATAAAAACATTTACGTATTGAAAATCATGCATGAACATAACCTTTACATCAACACATTTAATTATAATGAGAATCCCATAAAGGTAAATATAGTTTCCTTTATGCATGTTTTACGAGTAACCACATATTACAAACTCTAAAAGAATAACTAATATTTCTGAAACCTTTATGACAAGGAATGAAAATAGTCAACCGAGATAGGCTCCCATGACTCAAAAGAACAGAACTATCTAGGCAACATGAAAAGTAAGTGATTAACAAAAAATAGTCGGCCTACTGAAGGAGGTGGAACTGTCCTAACGGCGTGGATCCAAATGGTCAACATTAGTTCTTGAAACCAAAAGTTGAATGGTCAAAAGGCTTGAGATTCACATGCCTAGTATGTATCATAAACCAAATTTCTAATAAGTAGGACAAATTTTAATGAAATCATGGGATACACAATAACATTGATATAAGAAAAATAATTTATATCAAGTTGTAATTTGACATTTGAAATAAAAATATAATGTAAAACACATTGCAAAGTCATCATTTAGCTTAAAAGGTTCAACTATAAACTTAAACGTTTATAACTTTCACTGTGAGTACTATACCGTCACCGATATTAGAACCAACACCAGTTGATCAACCTAGCGACAAGTATTTGGCCCTATTTATTCGGACAACTTCTTATGATATCGTATGAGTCGACTTAACCATACTACAATTAGTAGTAATCAGTTTCCCTCACAATGTCGGACTTTATCATACAAACCTTGGCTTAGCCTTGAACTCTAATCCTAATAACAATCGATCGTTCTAGGTAATTCCCAAAATATTTGACATACAAATGACGACTGTGTGAGTACGCGATTGGGATACTGATAAGTATCGTGTGAATCTAGATTGATATTGAGTTGTGGGGGCTATTGAGCCTTGCTCGTGTGGACTATTGAACTCGTGAGATCATTAATATGATCATGTGGGCGCGTGAATATTGATCTATCCCGCATGAATCATTGTAACACACCATGTTTTCGGGTTAGGTTTGAACGCATGTGGTTAGTTTCGAATTAAGTAATCAATGTGTTACATTACATATACATGCTTCTTAGGAAGTAATTTGAGGTGTAAAGATTGACCTAAGACCAAGGCAGGTTAAAATTTTCATGAAAATTAAAAATTCCAACTGATTTTGCAGAAGGACTCAATTCAAGCGCGTATAATTCTTAATTGGTAGTGAATATGGGAATATTTTGGCCATGAAAGTTGTAGCCCTTTGAAATATCTTTCCAACCATATAAAGCTAGATCACTCAGAGCTGTGAGAAAAAGGCTATGTATGATTTATTGAAGCCTGTGAGGAGATGCGACCCAAACTCCAGGATGTGACCCCGCATGCGATTTTGCGTTTTAGGCAAATTTTCAAGTGGTATTGGAAGTGTATGCAATAGAGATGAGATCGCAACTCCGGAGATGCGATCTCATATTCGTCATAAAATCTCAAACTGGGCAAAAATGGTATAAGAACAGGATTTTAGTGGAAATTTCATTACATTTCGATTTGTCCGACTTTGAGAGAATTTTCGGCCTAGGATTTGGACAAACCATCCAAGGTAAGTTCCTAAACCACTCCTATGATACATTCATTCCATTAACATGTGATTAACATCAAAAATAACATTGTGAATTCTTAGGTTGTAGAAATTCTTCAAAACCCTATTGAAGAACAATTGAGAAAAATAGCGATTAGAAATTTACCCCCGAGCTAAATCATGATCCTAACCTTGAAGTTGCCTAAAACTGAGCTCCAATGCTCCTAAAATCAAATTATGAACACTAAATTGTATTGGGGAAATAAAAGGTGAAATCTGCCTAAAGACGTCACATTTGCACAAAATTTTTAGCAAATGTGGCGTCGCACCTTCAAAAAAATCATCGCATAAGTGGGGCCTCACTTAATCCCTGGACCCCCGCAAAAGCATAAAGAACTTGCACATGCGACGTCGCAGATGCGGCAAACCTTCCGCTGATGCGAACCAAGGCCACTTGTCACGCTCCGAATCTGGGCCTGGACGTAACACGGCACCCGGTGCCTGACTACATGTGACCGAGCGAATCAACTAGCTGGCTGGTTGAATCAACATATGATATCAAAACTACTGAAAGCGGAAATATAACTAACACAAACTGATCTACTAAAAGACTAACTAAATAAATCATGAAGTACGTGCAACATCTCATACCTCGTGTAACATCTCGTACCTCCTAACTAAGTTACGTTCATGATTCGAGACTTAGAAACCAAGACGGGAAGTGGTTGGATTAAACAGTAAAACGTTTTATGTCAAAATACGCAGGCTATATATTTATGTACGGGCTGTACTTATTGGATGTACCTCACATGGGAAAAAACAGAACCACTAGAATTTGGCATTCTAGGTACAAACTGAATGTATGGGCCGTACTTCTTGGCCGTACAATTTATACGGGACATATTTTAAAGTGCGAGCCATACTTTTCATCGCGTACCTCACATACTAAAAATTGTGGTTTTCGAAATTTCTCATATGAGATACGCCCAGATTGTACGGGCATACATTGTGCCCATCCTTTCTCCGATTCAACAAATAGTACAAATTCGGGACTTCAGTTTTAATCCCACTTTTCATATTCTCAAGCCATAGCATGAAGTTCTTCTCCTCCTGCCATTAAGATACACCAAGGTAATCCTATTCCAAGCCTTTCAAGTGAATTCTAACATGTATCCATGATTTCTAAACAACAATCCATTGTTTCTAACCTAGGGGTTTTCAAGAAAACCCATCTAAGGGATTCATGATTAGGGCTTTTGGATTCTTTTCCAAGTTCTGACCATCAAATACATTTTTTAGAGCATTAACAAGTAAGTAGGGTTTCTATCGATGTGTGTGAACATCATTGTTCTTCAACACGCCATGTTCTTTCATGAAAATATGAAGTTTCACCAAAACTAGGGTTTCTAGTCAAATTCATGATGATCCTAAGTACATGTACCATGATATACCATGTTCGTATAAATAATTCGTTATTGTGTTCTTAATATTCCATTTTTGGTTATTGAGAATCCATCTGTAATCCATGAAAACCCATACTTTGCATTCTATGGGTTCTTAAATGCAAGATATGAACTTCTACGTTTATTTTCACGAACTTCTACCTGTTCCCTTGTTTTCACACAAGTTATACTATATATCTATCTTCATGTTATAATACAATCACGAATCAGGTTTACAATCATATTTATATAATTCATGGGCTACTAAGCCAATTATATCCATGTTCATGTTTTCAGAGTTGCACAAAATTACCGAGAAGGCTCAGACAACCTGAAACTACGTATGTCAGCGTAGGATAAGAATCGCTCTGCCCAGTTAGGATGATTCCTTCATGTTTACCCATTGCGGGTTATTGGATCCATTCATATCATGTTCACGTCTTGTATTCCGGCAAGGTACAAGATGGCTTAGCTGATCAGCCAGAGATCAGATGCCATGTGCTTACGTGGTGGTTATATGTCGGTTATACTAATGCTCTCTCAAAGATATCTTTTTACAGACTTAAAAATATCTTATTCATGTTATACATATTCATGTAAGATGATATTCATGTTCATGTTCAGATACAGTTTCAGTTCTATTATTTCATGTGCCATGTTGTTTCACTCAGCTGCTTTACATACCAGTACAATTCGAGTGTACTGACGTCCCCTTTTATTTGCTTAGAGGTCGACATTTTACGATGCAGATTTACAGGACGACGGATCAGCTCATTAGGACTTTGCACGTATCAACTATTGGTGAGCCCCATCTCATTCGGGGTTTTATTTTTATTTATTTCATGTTAGTTATGCAGTTAAGGTATGCAGCGGGGCCTTGTCCCGGTAAACAGTTTAGCAGTCAGACTCATTGTCACGACCCAATTTGTGAATCGTGATGACACCTACACTGTCTCCCCTGTTAGGCGAACCATTCCCAAATCATTTTAATCATATATAAGAATTATGCGAAAATAAACAATAATTTAGCTAACATATTTGAATCATATAGATAATAAATTCGGAAGTAATAACAACTCCAAAATCTAGTCTGGACTAGTAGAAGAGTCACTATATCGAGATACAAGTTTGATATGAAGTAAAAATCTCAAGTATAACAATACTGTTTCAAGAATACAAAATAAACAGTTATGTACAAATGAAGAGTATCCGGGTTGCGGATCTAGCTAAAGCTCAACCTAGAATCTCTGTCAAGTAGAGTCGGATCACTCTCGACGACAGGAGCTGGAACGAGTAACAAACTCTGCACTCAAAAGAAGAGTACATCAAGAGTAACATCAGTACAAACAACATGTACTGAGTAAGCATCATAAGCCGACTAAGATTAGTTCACGCATATAAGCATAAAATCAATAAGATAAGCAAGTAAGCACATAATACTCAAACCATGTCATAGAATATCCCATAACCGAATCACCACCTAAGATGAAGCTTCTAAACCACAAGTCTGTCTTATCACAATAATATCAATCAATAATCACAACTTAAGTTCTGACCTAGGAAGAGTCACTACCCAGCAATCTAACCCAGTCCATAATACGATCTACGCCACTATAATTATACGAACCGACCATACCAAATCAAAAATAAAGAGCTATATAATGATGCAAAATAAAATGTAGTGATGTGAAATGCAATACAATGCACTGTCCAAATGCCTCAAACCTGTACATACATGCTAATGGTATTGTTTGCCCAATAGTCATGACCCATGAGGGATCCGCGAAGTCCATGTACCCCTCACTCTGGAACAGACCTTGGATCACGAGTTCACTAACAGGCCACATCCTCATCTTGTTACATCTCGGAAAATTTTCCGTTGATGCACAGTGAGTAGGCTGATGAAGAGTGCGAAGTATACGGTGTTTCAATAAGTAAAAAATAGCATTTGATGACCCTAAATAAGATTTCAAAGACATTGAAAGTAGGAGACGAAAGTTGTTAAGGAAAGTAAGGTATATGTCATGTATCGGGAAAGATTCTGAGTATCGAAGTAACGCTGACTTAATGAAGTTTTGGAGAAGAGTTATAACATCCTTTGAATTGTTAGTGAAGTGTTAAACAAGTGTTAAGAAGGTTCCATAAGGATTGGAGATCAAACGAAGTGACGAGAACAAGTTCAGTAGACTGATGGATTATACGGCTCATTATATGGACCGTATAATGTTATACGGACCGTATAATGGACCGTGGAACCATCACGGTGAAGTCCCTACGGACGGGATTATATTTTATACGGACCGTATAATGGACCGTATAATGGTCACGCAGAAGGGTGAATAAAAGGTCCATTTCACGGTTACTTATACGAACAGATAAGTTTATACGGAGTATAAGTGTGCCGTATAATGTCCCGACAGATTAGAATCTCGAGTTATTAAAAAAGGGGACCAAGTTCATTATTTCATTTCCACATTTCACACCTTCTCTCTAGAACTCTCTAGAATATTTCTCCCATATAAATTCAAGAGATATTAGTGATCAACTACATCAAGTTAAGTGAATCAAGTGTAAGAAACCCATTAAAGTTCATCCAAACCAAGAAATCCAAGTGAAGGTGAAACTAGGATTTTTCTCAAGTGAAGTGTTTGCACCCAAGGTTCAATCCTACACCATCTAAGGTAAGTTTTATGATATTTCCTTGTTGTTTAAGGTATTTGAAAGATGAAACACTTGGATTATATAAGAAAATAGGAAATGGGTCATGTATATGGGAATAGTGTCACTTTTGAATAGATGTTTGGAATGAGTCATGATTCTTGATACATTATGAATATAATCATGTTATAAATGATATTGAGAACATGGAATAGACCTTATATATGAATAAACGGAATTTGATATGGCCATGAATATGGATGAATTGAAGTGAATTGAGAAGTAAGGATAATGTAGTTGAATAAAGGTTATTGTGATGATATTGTGAATGTTATTATTGATGTTTGGGAGTTGATATAAGATATGGAGGAAGTCGTATAAATAAAGGAGACGCTGCCCAATTTTCTCTAAGTCTTAGTCATGTATGCCAAGTTATCGACTCTCTAATGTTAGTATGCACTCTAATGAAGGTAGAACGTGAGCATCAAAGAAGAACGTACAAGTGATAGAATAGTTGCACGGAAAGGTATGTAGGGCTAACCCTTCTTTCATAAGGTATGGTTCTTTGGCCAAATATCTATTCTTCTATGATACTATCTCTAAAAGCTACTAAGCTTATGATTCTCGATATGATACGATTGTACTAAGTTCCTTATACGACGAGAAATCCTCTAAGGATAGAATGTAATGAATGACGATAGTAAAAAAGGTTAAAGATGCTTTATGAGCTTATATGTATATGTGCCACGTGTGGCTATTATGAAACCCCGAGCTTATATGGCGGTAGAATATAGTAGATATGTATATATGTAATGCGCGCGCGACCGTGCGGTTGGGTACGAATAACCACGAGCCTTGGTAGGGCCGGGTATGACCACGAGCCTTGGTAGGTCCAGTATGTGAAACTTACCGAACCTTCGTGGTCGGGTATGCTATATAAATGCTATGTATATGACATCAATATGAGTACGAATATGCTAAGTATATGTAAATGCTATGTAAAGACTATGTATATGCAATGTATATGATATGTAAAGGAGATGAATACGAGTATGAATGGAAATATGAATACGAATACGAAAATGGATACGAAAGGTAAATGAGTACGGATATGGATGTATATACACGGATACGCAATAGGAATGGACTGTCCTTATGAAAGGCAAGTGAGTGATATGACGATGATGCTATTATCTCCCATCTTATGCTATTTCACATCTCATCTATTATGCCTTCACATTGATGTTGATCATGCTTTACATACTCGGTACATTCTTTCCATGTACCGAGGTCCTTTTTTTTTATTTGTGGACGCCGTCATGCCGCGGTGGCCGAGGGAGACAGACGATCCATAGCTATATTCTCGGGGACTACGTAAGAGGCTCCAGCCGTTCGGAGCTACGGCTTTTGGTATAGATTCTTTTGTGTACATATTCATGGGCACGGCGGGGTCTTTGTCCCGCCTATATGATATGACATACTCTTCTTAGAGGCTCGTAGACATGTGTATATGGTTAGATATGTTTGGCCTTGTCGGCCTATATTTTGGGATATTATTTTGATAGCCTTGTCGGCTTATGTACATTTTCATGGGCATAGTTGTTAATGATGATATAAGTAATTGTCGCCCAATGGGATTAATATGAATGACGAATGAAAGCATGATTTAACAATCTGGCTCACCTAGATGTGATGTGAAAGTATGTTAAGGGGTGCCCGGGTGGGCTAGCACCGGGTGCTCATCGCGGCCCTCCGGTTGGGTCGTGACACACCCCCTATCAAATGTGCCTTATATACATATATCAGGATAGATCACGTCCTCACCCCCTGTCAGATGTGCCTTTATACATATGTTGTATGCAAAATGAGTATTCAAAATATGGTTCAGTTCTAGTACCTCAAGATGAGATATCAACTCAAAGTAAGCATGATCAGTCAATGAAGTCAAATACCAATGAAATTGCAAGTCGCATTGCCTTAACCATATCAGGACATAGAATAACCAGCTCATCCCTGGAATGAATCATACAATTCCTCTCGATCAATATAAGAGTCGATGACACCCTTTACCTCCACATATAGCAAGTGCCCCTCATCACTAACTCTTGCATCAATTATTTCCGGACTATTTCCATCATATGTGAATGTATGAATGCAGGAATAAGGAATCAATGTAATGAACGAAAATGAATATGCTATCAAGATCACAAACACCGTAAGTTGTATCAAATCTTGCATTACTTCGTTACTTTCAGCAAATCATAATCAAGATATCATTCGTGCCTTATCACAAGTACACATCCAATTCAAGCCTAATCTCATTATCTGATCACAATATGAATCTCAACATATTTTCAGTCCAACAGTCAATATGGAACATGATCAGCCAATAATATCAAGGTTAATGAGTACAAGGCACCATGCCACAAGCCATAACAAGACTCAGATAAATCACTCAACAACAGCAAGGATATGTAACTATCTCAATCAACAAGGAGAGTATATATTGACTCTTTCCTTCCCATGTCACAACAAATACACCTCAGGTTTCAGTACATAAAGTAATGGTGACAAGCCCATATAATCAGAAATCATACCAACCTTAGATAATATTCAACCAAACACCATGTCCGAAGACCTAATCATGCTTTCTCCGGTCAATTATATATAATATATACATTTTGCTAATCAGAGTCTAACTAAAGTAAGTCAGAATCTACCTCGAATACGGAGACATACGACGAACTACTTGCTTGAGAGCCTTCAGCCTTCCCTCGACTCAGAACGGTCAAAGTCTAGCAATATAATGCTAAGTAACCAATAGACCTTCTAATAAATATGGGGACAACATTGGGAAAGAGGACCCAATTACTTCTACCTTTTTTGAAAGGTGAACCATCATTAAATGGTAAATTTATCATAAGCTCAATCCCAACAATCATAATCTTTCAATTTATGGGTTTCTAATCAATTTAATCCCTCCAAAACAGATTTTAGTCCAAATTTCCCTGTTTATTAGAGCCCTAAGTCTCAATACACAATTCCCAACACAATTAACCAATTTACTATCCTAGAAGGTGATTACCCACCCTTCTAGATGATTAAACAACAATAAATCAATAACACGTCAATTATTCTAGGGTTTAACAATTTTCGGGTTCTATTCTTTTCATTCAGCATTTAAGAACCTTAACTAGCAAAAGAACTTAAAGATGATAAGGGAATGAACAATGAAAAGGGTTAAGACTTACCTTCAAAGGAGAACTTCACCATAGCCTTAGAAAATCGCCTCTCACTTTCTTGGGAACTATTTTTAGTGCTATGTGGTGAATGACTAAAAAATTTGCAATATAAAAGTCACTTTTACGCCCCGTCGACCACGGTGACCCTTATTCATTACGGCGGTCTACCCCTTTGTTGCGGCGGACCTCATTAACTCTCTCAACCCCGTAGTGACGACCGTCGCCCCCTGTGGCGGACTCGCTGCAGCGGGCGGAGCAATCGCATCCGACCAGTAACCTCTACTTTTTCACTAGATTTTCACCTAAAAGTCCAACATCAATCCGAGGCCCTACAGACACAAACCAAACATGCACACATAAGTAAAAACGCGCTACGGACTCACCCGTGGCCTCAAAATTCACAACAGAGTTCTAATTTTCTAAGTCACCCCTAACAAAAACAAAACTAGCCAAACAATGCACAACATTTAATCAAATGCCTCAGTTTTTAGAATTCTAAATTTTTAAGTTTTCATTAGACTTACACCTAGTCTCAGAATTGAATCAGCAAGGGTAAAATGGTCAAAATGCTCCTAACGACCCGCTGGGTCGTTACATTCATGTCAGAGATTCCATAGACTAGACTACTTCAGTTATGTCATGTTAGATGTCCAGAGTCATATAGCCAATATTGGCTCACTACTTATTATATTTTTAGACTATTTTCGCATTATGTCTAAACAGTATTTTCATTAGTATTATGATGACTCATGTTATTCTTACTATTCATATTTTAAAGTGTATTCCGCGTTAGTACATGCCGCATGTTAATTCAGCAAGCCATGTGGTTCGCTCAGTCACATGCAGCAAGCCACTGAGTGCCGTGTTATGTCCAGGCCATGGTTCGGGGCGTGACTGTACGGAAGTATTGGGCAAAGTCTGAAGTATAACAAAGTTGCCAACATGGGTAACATATAAGCCTGCGACTCTGACTGACTACTACTATAGTCCGTAGTTCTACAATGAACTACGAAAATCGGCGTTTCTAGGGACAAAGACCCGGATACCTGACTACCTATAACTGCTATAAAAACTATAAATAAATGATAAGGCCGCGAAAGAACTGGGGCTCACCAATCAACTGATACTGCAGATCTTAGCGAGCAGATATGTCGTCCTGTAAATTGTTACCTGTATCGCGAGATGCAGTCCCCGGGCAAAAAAAAACGTCAGTACATTTGAATTGCACTGGTATGTAAAGTAACTGAAAGAAAGAATTGTAAGTGGGGTGCTCGGGAAAGGGCAGCCCAATAAATAATAATAAATGTTGTAAACTGAAATGAACAAGAGAAGTGGAGTTATGAGTACTTCCTGTTACACGCATCGGAATCCTTTGTTTTAGGGGTGGGCACGGTACGGTATATACCGATTACCATACTAAAATTAAAATTTTTGATACCGCGATTTCGGTATTATGGCATTTGGTATGCATTTTTGAAAAGTTTGGTATTTGGTACGGTATTCGTTATTGATAAAGAAAATACCGAATACTATACCGAAGTATCCATATAATTACATATACAATTCAATAAATATAATGACTATTAGTACAAACTAATTGTTTAGACGTTTGAATTGCTTGTAGTTTATTTTAAATATTTTCACATGTGTAAGATGTTAGTATGATATAATTGATTGAAAAGCCCATTTTGTGTACCGAAGTATATATATCTTGATTGAAATGCCCTTTTTGTGTAATTGATTAACGAAAGGCATTGCTTGTACTTTCTTTTGAATATTTTTACACGTGTAAGATGTTAGTATAATATAATTGAGAAGTTTCTTGAATAGCCGAAGTCTTAATTGTCACACCCTCGCAGGGAGGCGTGATAGGGCACCCGACCCCTCGACCGGAATGCCGGCTGAGCTAAACTGAACTAGATAATATAATCATAATGGACTTGGAATAACTTAGCATAAAGCCTTAGCGGCACCTGCATTCAGCAAAACCCGAACCGAACAGTATACAACATCACCTACATATACACATAATCATAGTACGCGTGCCGATGAGGCCGCCACTTAACAATATCATAAGTCAGTAGGCCCATTTAACAGAACATAATTCTCACGACCAACACCAACACACTACACAGGGTCTACAAGCCTCACAAGTAGGGAAACATCATCCTCGCAAAAGGTCGGGACTACACGTCCACCGACGTATCCAAAACATATACGGTAACTACGATCCATAATCATATACCAAAGGGAAAGTCCGGATGAATGGCACTTCGCGACCCGCCGACGATGCTCCTATCCACGAGTGCGCCGTTAGTAAATGCATCTTGACCCGCAAAGACGAGATGCGAGGTCCCGAAATGGAACGATCGGTACGGAAAATATGTGTAATCGGGTATGTAAGATAGGAACGAAATACGGTAATGAAACAAGACAGTCTAGAAGATATATAATGAAAGTCATAACGCGAAGACAATCAATATGTAGTGCATGATAAAAACCATCTGTCATATGCAATATAGTGTGTGTGTGTGTGTATATATATATATATATAATATATATATAAGGCCCTGTGTGGGTACTATATATATATATAATGTGCCCGACCACTTTCGGTGACTCGGTAAATAAGCAGCATCATCATCATCATAACATCATCATCATCATAATGTACTCGGCCCTTTTCGAGACTCGGTAAACATACCCATGTTGGTGGTTACACGTCCGTGTCGTACCCGGCCCGGTATAGTGCTGCTCGGTAAGTAAAATAGTGCATATATATTATATATATAAATGCATGCAGAGTACAAAGAAGTAGACATGGGCCTTTCGGAGTGACATAAGGTCGTAACCTTCGAATATGTTGTGGAATGCATGAAGAGGCCAAAAGGATAATCAACAATAAATATAATATCAATAAACAAGAATAGGGAACACACGTGACATTTTTGTGGAATTTAATAAGAGTCAAGGAATGCGTACTAACGGGCCTCTAGTATATTCAACAAAATCGTTTAGAGAAAATCGTATAAAAACATGCTTTTCCATTAAACCGGTAAATCTCGTAAATAATAGATTTCTCATAAAAACATATCTTTTCTTTGTAAAACTTCGGTCGTTTTCGAATGAAGGAGCATGCACGCTAAATTGCTCTAGGACTCGTGCCAACAAAATGAGGACGGTAGGCCTTACGTATACTGTTCTGTCTCGCTAACGACTTCGCTCCATAATCCACTGCTCATCCTTTCGTCCCAAAACCTATATCGACAAATAATTTCCTTAGTCAATTCCGTAGATTCAACTTATCTAAATCTTGTAGTCCTGAGGAATTCGTTCTACGAAAAATTCGGCAGCACTTCCTCTATTTTTACTATATCCCGATATAACAAAAACAACCATAACAACAACGACAACAACAACAACAACAACCACCGACTCAATATATATGATCATAATTCCAATAATCCATCCATATCATTCTACAAACATTCTTCACATCGGTTTATCCCATCCTTCGCTCAATTCAACAATATACGACACAATTCAACGAGTATAACTTTGAATTATCGTAAATTCACGAGTATATTGTAGGGATCTTACCTCAATTAGCCGCGACGACTTGCATTATCATATTGCATGTGGGGTTTCTGCCCCTCCCCGTGATACCACGATGATAGCATCAACATCTACGAAGGTACACGAGCTCCCCGAGCCTTGATCGACACTAGCCCGCTCCAAAATAGTGTCAAAGTGGTCTTCTGCATCACTAATATCATCTAGGTGCTTTAGGAACTGATCTTGGGGGTGTTTGGGGGGGTTAAAATGGGTTATGGAGGCCTTTTATAGGCATTTTAGGTCGGTTTGCACTGACTTGACACGTAGCTAGCGCGATTGCATGGCCTAGGGCCGCGGTCGCGCAGGCTTCTGACAGCCTATCTTGCAACGCCTATAACTTTTTACTCCGATGTCGTTTTGACAAACAGTTCATTGCGTTGGATTCTAAACTCGATGAACTTCATTTTAGGCTCTTGAATCACCCCAAAACTCCTTATATACTATGAGATAAACTTCTATCTATTTGGACCAAAATTTGCTTCCGAAATTTCACAAACTTCTACCAAAGTCTCATTAACTTTCTTTTCTTCAATCCGCTTGATCCCGGAACCTTCCGAGACTTTCCATACATGATATTTATCATTAATTATACTTGATAAGGGTCATGTCCCTTGGTTCCAAGGTTGTCCTTCCCGGTGACGACTTACGAGATCATACTTTATCCTTTACTTCATCGTTACGTGCTTCTCATGGCTTGTACCTTTCAAAACTTCACGGGACGTCTCCGATACTCCATTCATGCTCCGAGAGGGTGGGGTGTAACATTAATTCTTTATTATATGTATATATGTAAGTAGTAGTCGAACAAATTATGGTTACCGAATTACAAAATACTTGTAAAAAATACCGGTATCGAACTTAAAAATATCGAACCGTATCGAATTAATTTAGTGTGGTAATGGTATATTATTTTTAAATACCGAAAATCGAAATTACCGAACCGAAGTTTCAAATACGAAATCGTACCATACCGTACATACCCCTACTCTTTTTTTTTACGTATTTATATGTGGGGCTTTGACGATAATAAATACTATGATTATAGCCTTGGCAGTAAGTGCATCGATCTATGGCTTGCTTGGTATGCGTATACATGAGAGCGTATACTTGGGAAAAAAATACAAGAGTTGCCCTCGAGAAAAATAAAAGGGTGGCCACGGGCTAAATGCAAGAGTTCAATATTCAACAATTATTATTAAAGAACTGAGACCCTTGGAATAATGAACATTACTGAACTGAGACTTGTATTCTAGAACTGATTATGAGACTTGAAGCGTTACCTTTTTTAAGCATACTGAGTTTCTATACTGAGACTCATCGGTATAAAACACGAGTCTCTTTAGATTACATTTCGAGTTCGGAATGAAAGTCATGAATGAAATACGAAACTAGAGAATAGAGGTTCTGCAACAATTCATGGAACTAAGGTGTAACTGTAATTCTTAGGCAGAGTAGGCAAATCGTAATAGTCAATAAATCATATCGTAGGGAGAATCATCAAAATTCCCAAACGTAGAGAGTTAGCCTCACATACCCTAATTTACTACTCTTGAGCATAATACAGCGTTTGTCACCCCTTTTAACTTTAATCTATAGCAATACAAGTCAAGGGGAATCGATATTAGCAAGGATACTTATGTTTTGGTCATCTACGCATTTTATCAACACTTGGTGGGCATAAAGCTCCACAACCTTCACTAATGGCTTCTACACCCGACAACCCATTCTCTTGCTTCAAGATGATTCTACAATCTCAAAATGCTACAATTATCATCATCCCTCATCACCCATAAAATAAGCAACACCTTTAGTCAACAATCAATAACTCAAATAGACAAGCGTTCATGCTTTTCTATCAAACCCATCAACTCATATCTCATGAACTTACAGTATATAATCACCAATACAAGGCTAAAATCAATTGAAGTAGGACCTTTTGATGTTCAAATCTCGTGAATTCGGAGTAGATGAGAATTGTAGCATTATCTTAGTTAGAATGATGTAATAATCAATGGAGTTTGATAGTAACTCATCTTGTATTCTTTGTGGAAGCTCTAGGGCGTTTTCTCTCCAAAAAGACGGTTTAGAACGAAGTGAGTATTTTTTTACGAAGTTAGGCTTTTATAAAATTCGAAAAAAATCGCTTCAGGCATAAAATGGCCTGGCACGATGCGTGGGGTGCCGCGGCCTGCCTCGTGCATGGAGTATTTTTTGACAGTGTCAAAATTTTGAGTTTTTCTAGAAATTTGGCCTGGCAGCGTGGGGCGTCGCGGGGCGCTAGGCCATTCTAGAAGTGTTCGGTAAAATGGGTACAATTCCCAGCCAGAAGCTCTGTTCGGGATCCATAATATATTGTTGGAAAGTTATTTCAAAGCTCTATAACTTTCATGTTTAAAACTTTCTCAAATTCCCAACAAATCTTCATGAAATTGGGCTGGAAGATAGACCTTTCGAAAACTTAGTCGATTCTATCGAATCTTATGAACCTCACTATCCTGATTCCCAAAGAGCTATTTCCAACCATACTCATCCCAATAGGACTTCACGTGTCTAAAATATCACATTAATACTCATTCAACACATCCACACCTAACTCTGAATTTACAGAGTGTTACATTCCCCCCTTCCAGTCTCGCACAAGCAGACTTCCCTCAGCAGAAGCGACCATGGAAAAGCGGAAAAGGGGTCGTAGGTTTGAAGACAACACTTGCGTTTCAGTCATAAAATACACTATAAGCTTGCTCACGCACTCAAAACACCAAAACAATCGTCTTGACCCGATGTGGACCATCGTCAACTCTATTCTCTTAACATAACTAGTTTCCAACTAGAGGTTTAAATCACTCCCAAATCCTTCGGGTTCTGTACCGATCCCTCGACTAAGTCATAGATCACGTTTCGGACCTCTTGAATCGTTGAAACTTCAATATGGGTTCATTAACCACCGATGTTGACTTTGGTCAAACTTTTCCATTTCCTTAACTTAGGAATTTCCAATTTTACTATTTGTTAACAAATACTCGCTCCATTGCTTCAAGAATTGCGTCACTCATCCCTGCAAGTCATAAATATCATGATGAAGCTACAGAAAGGGTATTTTGAGGAAAAAGAGTCAAAAAGCTCAAAACGACCAAGCTGATCGTCGTTACACCGTTACCGATATACCAATAGCATTTTTTGTTTTTGGGTTATCGGTTTTACCCAAAATATGCACACCCCTACCTGTGCATGCTCTTTTGAAAATTTAGCTTGTCGTGTAGTTTCTGACTTGACTTGGTCCGAGGGCTCTCCTTAGATCCTATATCACTTCAAATACACCTCTTACACTTATTATCATGTTCAAGTGATATACTAGTCCATAACCTCTTTCGATTTGCAAAGCAATGCTTCTAACCTTATTAACGCACTTTAAGTATCAAACTTAATTCAATTTTTTTTTTTTGGATCTATGAAATAGTTCTAGTTTTTCCGAGACGCTACACTCACGTCTTTATGAAAGATAGTAGGGTTAGGTGTTGCACCAAGGGTTAGAATATTCTAGGGTCCGGAACCAAAATGCCCCAAAAAAAACCATGTGGAACCAAAATACCTCAACAAAAAAAAAAGTTACAAAACTACCTTTCTTGTGCTAAAGCACTTAACCGTAACGGCCCCGTTAAGTGCTTTAGCGCAGTATTTTACTACGCTATATCAATTTTTCTCTCACCTATAGCGCGAAAAAATGCGGCGCTACGATAGTCCACGATGAAACCCATCGGGTTCCACCACCTGCTATCCTCCCGACAAAAAAAAAAAAAAAATTTGAAAACGCCATTGGAGGCGAAACCGAGGTGGTCCCCCCATCCAAAAACATCATTTTCTATTAAATTTCGTCCTGAAAGTTTAGATTCTCAGGTATATTCAAGGAGCAAGATTCTAAGTTCGAATTTTGCGAGAAAAAGCGGCGTACAACTCGATTAAAATAACTCTACAAAAAAAATCTTGATTAAGGTTTTCTACTATAAACTTTTGTTAATTATTTTGTTATATACATTTATTCTAAGGGTACTTAACATTTAACTTGTATTTTCCAAAAAAAAAAAAAAACAATTTTTTTTTTTTCTTTTGAAAAAAGGGGTTTTCCCCCGTTATTTTTTTATT
>NC_081351.1:48619165-48628123 GCF_029784015.1 Lycium ferocissimum
GGATTTTTTTATAGTATATGTTAAGGTCAATAATTATACCTAATTGACCATTTCATGTGTTGTGTTTATTTTTCTTTAGACAATGAATTTAAATTCTTTTTTTGGTTAAAAAATTTAAATTCATTATAAACCCAGATGTGCTATGCACGTAGTAATGTTTTGGAAATCAAGAAATTGAGGTTAATATATATAATGTAAATAGGTTAGTTAGATCTTTAATATATTAATTTGGTCAAAGGAGACAATTATGTAAGCTGATATTTTTTGAACAATTATACATGTAGTTGGTTGGTCATATATTTTGTTATCAAGAGGTGGCTACTAGTACTTTTAAATAATTTTCTTTAGATTCTGCGGTACAACTTAAAAAATAAAAATAGAAGAACGAACTGGATGTAAAATATACTAACTAGAAAATCATGAGGAGACAAATTAATCATAGTACACTGTGACCCACAAATTTAGTGACACGGTATGATTTTTATTTATTTTTATTTTTTATTTTTTATGTGAGAAGCTTAAATATGATATGACATTTTAATCAAGATTTAGATATAATTCTTAGTTTTTATTACTGATATAATTCAGAAATTGAGAATATAGTCTTACATACTCCCTTTATGTTGAATAGTATTGATTTTATGTTAAAATATTAATTATGAAATTTGAATCAAATCAAGAGTTATAAGATCGTAACTCAACTTAATCGGAAAAAGAATAAAAACTTATGGAAATAAATTTGGGGTTTGTATCCTTATTCTTTTGGTACAATAGAAAAAGCAGGTTTCCGATCTTTCAAAAATATGGAGTTTTTTTTTCCGCAGACTTAAGCGGCATTGCTTTTGAAAGATTGGGATTTGTATCCTTATATGAAAGTGAAAAAGGGAGTTTTTACTTGCACATTCAAAAATAGCATTAATACTAGTATACATTAGGGGCGGTGCCAGAGTACAGAAAACGGGTTTGGTAAAATTCCCTAAATTTTGGTTCAATTCTAAATTTATTTAATATATTAAAATTATTAATTTAGACCCCAATAATCCAAATGGGCTAAAATCTCAAAACCACAAGCTTTCTTGGTTCACTTCTGCTATAAATACATGTTGGCTATTACTAATTATTGATGCATCGTCGAGGTATTTTTCACATATAGCAATAGTCATGGTCTTCATTTAATCATCTCTTTGCTGTCTACATATTATCTTCTTGCATGGTGATTGTACTATAGTGATGAAATTTGATTATTATTGTACCTCAACCAAATTGATAAAGAGGACTTAAAGAACACAAAGCCAGAAAAAAAAACTTTCAAATTGTTTGAGGTTCGAAATGATAGTAAAAGAAGGTGGTTTTGATTTGCATTTCATAAATTGCATAACGTGTTCTAATACATAGATAAGTTTTCTTCCTGTTTAAAACTTCTTAGAGAACATCTGTCTCAGTTTTTGATAATTTAACGACCATCTTAAGCATGATGACATTAAATCAATACTTTATTTGCTTGGGTTAACTACAAAAATAGGATAACATAGAAATTTCGAGTAAAAGAAACTATGATTTTATCATAATGCATTGGTTTCTTTTTTCAACCATATAATTTTTAGTTTAATATATTCAGTAGACAACAAGTTACCAGAGTTCTCCATATGTAATGTATCCCATGCACGCAAATTCATGCATGCACCAATGATATAAGTCATTTCATTTATTTATCCAAATATTTGATTTTCAATGTAAAAGTATATAGTAGCTACTTCTCTCTTGGTGCACGATAGTCGTGCAACTTATCATACGCCCTTGCCAAAAATGGGCTGGGGGGCAGCTAAAAATCTTTCTTCCAAAAGATTGTTATCCTTTTCTTTTTAGTTTGTCAAAAAAGATTGTCCTATTTCTATTTTAAACAATTTAACTTTATGAGATGATTTACAGCTACATAAATATCTAAGGTTTGTTTTGGATCACACATTTTAAAAGTCTTCCTTTATTTTTTAAACTTTGTGTCAAGTCAAAAGAGGACAATCTTTTTGGGACGGAAGGAGTAGCAAATAAGATCAGCTGTCTAAAGTGAAGGTAAGAAAGGTGAACCGACAACCCATTGTGATAGAAGAAAGTCGAGACGGTAGCTGAAGAAGCCAATGGAAGAGTACCGGAGAAAAATGTAGCCGATGATAGTGCTCGGATTGGAATAGTGGCGAAGCCAGGATTTTTACTAAGGGAGGTTCAAAAATATAAAGAAGTAAACACATAAAGAAAGCAAGGGGTTCAATAGCTACAACATATACATAAAAAAATAATTTTAACCTTGCAATTGTATATACAATGCAGTTTTTCGCCGATGAGGGTTCGGATGAACCCCTAGGCCCAAGCTAGCTCCGCCCCTTATTGGAACGATGATTACTTGGCCAAATACAACTAATATTCAAGGGATGGTAAATAAGTATCAATGCGGACAATCCAGGATGAGAAAAGAAGAAAGTGGATCGAAAAATAGATTTTTTCTTGTTCGTGCAAATGGACAAGGGGGAGTACAGAGAAGATTGGAATTGGTGCATGATAACAATTACGAGAAGAAATGTTGGGCAACTTTATTTTCAGGAAACAGAATGACATCGAAGGAAATGAGTTTGCATTTTGTTGCTCTAGTGATCAAAGATAAGGTCACAACGGTTCATTTAGAGCAGAAAGAAGTAGACAGAGAAACAATGGAAGACTGCGCGCTATGATCATATTTTTAGTAGGGGACTCCCCAACTATTGGAGCATTAGAAATATTTATTGTTGCCTAGTGAAATTTTGCTACCAAACCAAAGGTGTACTTTTAATTATAACGATGATGGATACTTTGTGATTTAGAGTATCAATCAATCGGAGATCATTTGATCAAATCTGAAGCCGAGCCGAGCAACAATGGCGCGAGGGGAGACTCTCTTCTCAACTCTTTATGAGGTAAAAGATGTCCTTCTATATAAGCACACAAATGTTATTTTCCCTCACCAATGAGGGACAAAGTTCACTTGTAAAAGTAATTTTTAAATTTCATTTCCCTCAAAATTATTTCTTACCATTTCTCAATTCACACTACACCTCATCTTTAAAGCTCACTACTTAAAAGGTCTTTAAAGCCCTACATTTTTTTTTTTTTAACAAAACTCACATTTGGCCGTAGCAAATTTTTTTTTTTTCCCTGGTTAAGCAATAGTGTTTCGTAGCACTATCTTACGACCACGTAGGAAAAAGGATAATCTTCATTGCATTCATGTAAGGTTTCCATGATAGGCAGGTTTCACTGGATAGATCATAAGCGATCACAGTAGACACTGTCGCGGTCACGTTAAAGTAAACTGCTAGGTATAGGAACTGAGTTTTCGGGATTTTATTTCATTTCAAGACATATTTGGAGGTTTTGAGCTCGGTTGGTGCCATATTTGGCGAGAAAATCACCATTTGAGTTGGGATAAGTATTTTAGAACACGGATTTGATTATTTATTATGATTACCCATGAAATTTAAGTCTTTAATACTTGATTTTTACTTTATTTTGTATTTATAGTATTTCAGTATGTTAGACTTGAATGTTGTGCTTCAATGTATTTAAATGTGAGGTTAACGAGTGTCTTGATTCGTCTGGCTTAGGATAGGCGTCATCATGGCAGAGTGAATTTGTGACGCGAAAATAGGCTTATGAAACAATAATCCATAATTCTATAGATTGAAAGAATTAAACTTATACACCAAAAGAATCAAAATAGTTGATTTCATTTCTTTTGGTAAAATCAAACCATCAATATCCTACGGCACTCGAACTCAAACGATACATACATAGTCCGACAAATTGACATTGTTTTTGACGGTTTAAGATGATATTTCCTCCGTATCAATTTAAGTGTTTTATTTTCTTTTTTCGTTTGTCTCAAAAGAATGTCTCTTTCTATATTTAATAACTTTTTCAATTCTAATATTCTACATGACAAGTTTAAGACTATCAGATTTATATGACTGCGTACAACTTTAATTTAAGATTACAAGATTCAAAAATCTTCTTTTATTTATTAAAATTTGTGTCCGGTCAACTAAGATATTTAAATTGAAACAGTGGAAATACTAAAGAGCCAGCAACGCCAAAATGATCCTTCCGGCCCAACGGCACACGTTTCTCCCTAACCCCCTTATTTCCTTTAAATTACGATTAGTTAGTTATTCAATTAGTAGCAGGAAGGAAATTCGACAATTAGTGGCCACTGACACAATGAGATTCGACAATTAGTGTCCACAGCCCAATGGGGGACATGTGGCGTGTGATTAGTCGATCCATTGATAACGACCTTTTAATCACTCCAAGACGCACTCAGCTGTCTCTTCGTCACCTATTTAATTTGTGTCCCTCTTTAATTAGGTTTATCAACTTTATTTCAATTAAAAAAATTAAAAGCGTTGATACTAATCAAATTAGTGAAATAATAGTCACTACAAAAAAAATAATTTGCGGAGGTTTTAACCTAAAGCCTCCGCTAGTCGCTAAAAGACGCTAAAATCTTCGCGAATTGCAACTTTCAACTTCACAAATTATCCATTTTTATATAGTGAGTTTAGGAGATTTGCGGATTTCTTCTTAACATAAACGAATCTACTATAACCGCGACCTTTGTTACCAGTCGTCGCTAATTCTCAGGAGGGGGATGAACTTTCCTTTATCCATAGCCTACTAATTGAGATGAACTTCCTTTATCCATAGCCTTTTAATGATCCCCTAGATGCAGAGATTGATCTTATGTGAAAACCCTAGACGTTTCTTTATAATAGAAAACAGTTTCTTAAACACTCATAATGATATTTATATATGCTAGCTCCAGGGTTCTATGTGGAGGAATATAATTAAGGAATTGATAATAACTACCTTTTAATTTATTTATATTTAGTAGCTACGGTGATTTGTAAATTACCATTCGTGAGCTACACCAAAATACATAAAGTTGGAGTGGGTAAGAAGTGGCTATTTATTAGGCAGGCTTATCGCCACCTGTGACCCAGTGCTGGCCGCCAACAACATTTTTTAACTTACATATTTTTGAAACCTTCTCTCCTTTTGTATTTGAGTGTATTTTGCCATATGTATTTGGCTCATATTTGTATCTATATGTATTTGGCCTGAGTGTATTTCGTCATATGTATTTGGCCTCTTGTATCTGAATGTATTTGTATTCATATACATTACAAGACAAGAAGCTCAAATACATATGAGATGAGTGTATTTGGCCTGAGTGTCTTGTATCTGAATGTATATGAAGCCAAATACATTGGATCTGAAGACAAGAAGCTCAAATACATATGGGATACAAGACATATGAGCCAAATACATATGACATACATTCAAATAAATTTCAAATACATGTGACATCAAATACATATGAGATATAATATGAGCCAAATACATATGACGAAAATACATTCAAAATACAAGGAGAAGAAGCTAAGAAAAATATGTAAAAAAAGTAATGTTGTTGGCTGGGTTCGAATCTGGGCGGGCAAGGGGAGATTCTCGCCCAAATACACGCGAATACACAAAATACACGCGAAATACACAACTTTTGCTTAAAAGTAAGCTACTAATTGTAATTTGAAAAATGGTAGCTACTAATAGTAAGATCCTCATAAAAGGTAGTTATATCTGTAAGTTTGTCATTAATTAGGGAAAATAACACTCTATGGCATTTTGGGTAAAGTATTTACCCGAAATGGCCATCATTTTTTTTTTTTTTTTTTTTTTTTTACATTTTGTTGCCTTCATCCCATTTTTTTTTAAAAAATAATTACCCGAGATAGCCACCCCCCTTCCCCTCCCCCCCCCAATATCAGCTCCAAATCTATTCTTCCTTCCAAATCTCTTTCTAATGTTGGTGTTTTTTTAAGGGTAAAGTGTGTATAAAACACATACATTATGTTACACTTTTAAAGGGTAAAGTGTGTATAAAACACATACATTATGTTACACTTTTAACACAGCTGTATAAACATTGTATAACCGCATAACATGTAGAAGTGTGTATAAACAACCCTTATACGTTATTATACATTTTATACAAGGTTTAGACATTGTCTACAGTATGTGTATAAAATTGTATATTGTTGTATAAAGTTGTACATTGTTGTATAATGTTGTATATACAAGCTGCGGCCATAATTTGTTGGGTCATAGGTTTGTAGTTTAAAAATATAGCTACGTAAATGTAATTTTGTGTGCTAAATTGTACATTACTGAAATTCTCCCATTAATTAATGTGTTTGTGGGCCATCTACCGTCTCTTATGATGGACTCCACCAATAATATTTTCCAACAGTTGTTTTCTCTTTACTGATTCAATTTTCAAAGCAGTGATTCAATTGGATTAAATATAAAGAATCATATTAGCTTATGTCTGTTTAATTTTACTAACTAAATTTATTCTTGTGGACATCCAATTTTGAAAGAAGAAATCTCAGTACTGTAACTTGAGGCAGACGTCACCAATGGAAATCAAAGAATACCACAAGGCATGCTAATTTTGTGATAGAACTTACACGTGTTGAGTTTAAATATAAATATATTAAATAGAGAATGATTTTAAACTCTTTGGTCTACCCATTGTTTCAATTATAAACTTTTGTTCTCAAGAGAATCCTGTTATACTTAAGCACGTATTGATGTTTTGGAAATCAAGAGCTTGAATTTAATATAATTTCAATAGGATGATTAGTTCTTAAATTACATCATGTTGAAAAGGACAAAAGTGTCAGCTGACTTGTTGTTTTTACGTACGATTCATAGAATATAGGTGGTTGGTCAAAGTTTTAGTTGTCAAGAGGTGGCCAGCAATCCTGTTAACAATTCTATTTACTTTTTCTGTACAAGTTTGAAAAACGGAAATATGAAGAACTTAATTCATGGTTGGGACGAAAAATATAATTAACCTACCAAAATTGTGCAGAAAAGGTAAAATAGTAAACTAAAAATAATGAAATAAGCACCAAAAAAGCTCATTCAGTGGACAGTTCTCTAAATTCCATACGTAGAATTGTATGTTGTAGCAGGAAATTGAAAGTAAAAACGAAGGAGCAAAGTTTTTATGTATATATAAATAAATATTTAGGACTTATATAAATGGTGATTGAGAGCCTTTGAGTATAAAAGATGTACGTGTCAAAATTGATAAGACATGATTTTATTTTCAAAATATATAGTAACGTGAAGGTATATCCCTTGACTGGCTTATATCTTCTCGATAGAAAAATTGGGCCAAAGGGTCCATTTACGGTAGGATATATCTGGACTCTGGTCGGGTCATAAGAATTTCACAAAGAGCTAAATTGCAAGTTTCAAATTCCTTTTTTAGCCCGTCTTCGAAAGTGTTACTCCGTTCTATATTTGAAAACCTATTTAATTTTAAGGGAAAAAGGATAAAAAAATACTCTTAAACTATTCGAAATAGGTCAACTTTACCCTTTGTTATGTTTTTCACTGGAAAATGTCCGCTATGTTTTTGCTCAAAAATGGCCTCCAACAAAAGCAAATAGCTCAAAATACCTTTTCTACTAATCTACTCCAAAACAAAGAATAATGGGCCAGTTTGACCGTGAACTATTAGAAACAAGGCAGTTTTTCCTTTGTTCTTTTAAGTTATTTTTTGAGGTGGGGGCAGAGGAGGTTGAATGTGTGAGACATATAATTAACAACATAAAAAAATTAGTATAAACACTTTCGAATTTAATAACATTATTTTTCTTCTGGTTCCTTACGCATTAGGTATGAGTTTTATTTTTGAACATTCATGCACATTTTCTTAATAATTGTTTAAGAAAATTATTCTCCTACATTAATAGTAATGGATTTATTTGGTCAATTCTAATAATGATATGGTAAAAGAAATCAAATTCAATTATACATCAGTACATTGTATTACTTATTATAACTTTAAGTCATCGCAAATTTCAGTCGAGGACCGGTATAATAGTTTCGAAAGAAAACAGTAGAATAAATACTCCAATATTTAGTTGAAATATTAATGTTGGTAACTAAAATTTATATAAAGTATAAAATTGGCACTGTACAAAGTTGTAATTTAAAACATTAAAGTAATCTCGTAATCTTCAACATAAGTTTTGCTCAAGTTTTTACAATTAAGAAAATTTGTCCCGAACTTTAAATGGAGGGCATTCTTGAGCCAAAAATATAAGGGAGTTAAATTTAACCTATTTCGAATAGTTCGGGGATATTTTTAGCCCCTTTTCCCTAGTTTTAAACTTCTCATGTTACTGAAATATGTTTACAGCCATATAAAGTTAAAATAATACTTTTGATACGTGTTGAAAATCTTTTCTTCTTTTCTAAATTTCATGTCTCATCAAAATCATTCTAACAACTTCATGCCTAATACGAAACCAATATTATTGGGGGGAAGCATATTATATGTACACTTGAAGGCTTTGATAAATTCAACTTCATTTTGACTTATCGGGCCTCATAACTTGTTCTTATTGACTTTGTGGAGTTTTTGATTTGGCACGTCATGGAGCTTGGAACTTAAGATGAAGTGACATTTAAATAGACTTTAGGCTAATAAAATTAGCTCATTTTGTAAAACTAAACTGAAGAAATGAAGAATCGACCTAAAAAAGAGTTGGATTTCACAATACTCATGTAAGTGAACTTAAATTAAAAAAACCCAATTTTCTTTTGGCAAAAATGTTGATTTGAGGTAATCTTTTATTAATTTAAGACTTATTAGTCCAAACTTTTTTATGATGTTTATTGAACAAATTTGTCTACCAGAAGGATTGGGTTCAACTTCTAGACATAAAATTGACAATATAATTGACCAGTTCTCAGTCATTTATTAGTGTTTTCACAAGCCACGGCAATGCGTAACCAATATGTAGCATATATATAACTATAAGTTTGGTACATATTCTTGAAGAATGGGTAGTT
>NC_081351.1:48628223-48646905 GCF_029784015.1 Lycium ferocissimum
ATTTAGAACGATTATGTAACAATTTGAAGTCCGAAGTTGAAGTCTGGAAGCTATTATAAATAGAGGCCATTTGTGAAGACAAAGGACATCATCAACAACACATACAAGCACCAAACACCAAGAAATCCATATTCCCCTTCCCTTTCATCAAATGCCTCAAATCCTTTTCCCAATCCAAACCTTTGTAATATAAACCTCTACTGGAAAATAGTACTACTTTTTCAATAATCCTCCAAGTGTGAGAAGTAGTTTTTGGGGTTCCCCGGAAGGGAAACCTCTCTCCGTCTTTAAGTCATGTAAGTTTTTATAACTATGTTTCTGTATTACTATCCCAGTTATGTACATTATTACAATGTTTATTATAAATCTATGTTATATAAATTTATGTTTAAGTAATTTCTTGTTATTATGAATCTGTTACTCTTAGTATATGGTTATTCTCTTAATTTCTTAATAAACTCGATGGATTAACCTGTAAATTTCTAGGTATTGAGGAGCCATTAAAATGTCCAAAAATGATAAAGGACGAATTGTTGGCCACGGCCGGGGTGTGGTTAAAGAAGAGGATTATTAAGAACAGAGGTTGAGAGAAAGATATGAACAGTGTAAGAAGATTCATGACCGGACAGAGTACAGATTAAGTTAAAAAGAAGAAAAAGAAATGGGAGATAAACAGAAACTTAGAGATATAACTACATGATAAGAAGACATTCAGGAGTGAGGAAGTACCGAGTAGGATTGTTTAAAAATTTGATACAAACCACAACATTCTTGCCATTAAGCACTTTACTTTGAAATTTTGAAAATATTTATATTCTAATTTTCTTTTAAAATTTTCTATACCCCCCTACTATATATATATATATATATATATATATTCTTTATTTACAAAACATATCAAGTATATTACATTTTGTATTACATCTGGAAAAAAAAAGAAAAAGAGCACAACCCCCTTCCCCTTGTTTCTAGGTTTGAGATCTAGTAAAGGAGCGCAACCCCTTTCCCCTTCAAGCTTATTTTTGGGTTTCGGAGCCGACTAGATCTCAACACCTTTATTTCGTCCTCTTCTCCACCATTGAAACCGTCCCTCGATCCAAAACTCCATCGCCACAGATCCCACATTGTTTTTTGTTACACACTAGATACTAGTACAAATTTTCTGTTAGAAAATCAATACCTAAAGTGAACCAAAAGAACCCCCCACAAAACCCAAAAGTCATAATCAAACGCATTACTAAAGTTCAGACATTAATCTCTTATCAAATCCAAAGTATCTCTCACAAGCACCAAAAGGAGCCCAATTATGACTATAGCCCATTAGAAACAAATTCTAAAGGAACCCAAAACAGTACTGTAAGATTACCCAAGCAAGACCTAAAAACAACCAATAAAAATCGATCCTACTAAAAATTCAAAAAACCTACACGATCTCGAGGTGGAAACAATAACAGATTCAACAATATGACATCTAGAAAAAAGTGGACATTACAAGAGGAAATCATACCACTCTTCTGTTGGGGATTCCGTTCTTTGCTTAATTTATTATTGTATGCTAGTTGTATGAAAATTGTATTTTAAGTTTTGAAAAAGGGGTCATATTTACCTTTGTACTCTTACAAACAAGCTACATTTGCCCTTCATTATGCTTTTTCGATATATTTCCCTTGTCATCCAACTTTAGGGCCTTATTTACCCTCGCCATTTAAATTTAGGACCATAATTACCACTCATCAGTTAAATTCCATGTCCCCACCTAAATTTTCATATGTGGAACATATGTGTTTTTTTTTCCAATTAAATTTGATCACCCATTTAAAAGAATTTAACTCGCTCGATAAAACCTGACCCATTTTGCGGAGCGGTAGTCTCATGGCTACCCACTCTTGGAGTTCATGCACTCCACATCTTACCCTGATCTTGCAGCGCAGTAGTCTCATGGCTACCCACTCTTGGGGTTCATGGACTCCACATATTACCCTGGTCTCTGTAACACTAGCATCTACCTCTAATTTGAGGACCTCATTAGGTGTAGACAGAGTATACTCAACTGATATGATGATAAATCATGCTAAACAATCAATCAATTATCATACAAGACATAACGCCTCTGAAAAATGAATAAATGACGTGTCAAGCTACATATCTAACAAGTTCATATTAGGATTCCGTGAACTTCTGAAAAGTAAAAGAACGATAAGGTATGCTAAATAGTTAAGCAATAAAATGTCATAACACTAAATTTACTACAAGTATCTAATCAAGTGAAAAATTTACTCTAGGACCCTCATAGTCAACTCTTAGATACTTCAAAACTATCCAACATAGATAACGCTTGCCTACTCATGTGAACTAGATAGTTTAAATGCGTACAAGCAACACACATAACATGCTTTTAAAGAAAAGCAAGAAAACAAAGAGTTAAAGCCTCACTTACCTCAAAATCGGCAAACCTTTACTTCACTTGAAACGTCCAAATTGCTTGTCTTCAATGAATTCAAACTCTTCAAATATATGAATAACGAGTCTAAATTAGTCTAGGGAAATCAATCCCATAAATTTAAGATGCCTTGGGGTCAAAGCCAACTCTTGATCACTGCAAATTCGACCCACAAGTCAATGGTCCAAAATTCAAAATTTATTACATAGATGTGTTATCCGTAAGCTAAATAATTCAATACATTAACTGGAGCATGATTTTGATAACAATTACTAGTTCAAAAGTCTAAATTTTCTCTTTTAGGGCTTAGGTCAAAATCTCCTTAAATTTAGGGCTAAAACTCCATCTATTCGTGATCCAAAATTGAGAGCTCCTTGATAGAAAATTCTAAAATTGCTGCTGAAATTCATGACTCAAGTTTATATACTGCTCAGCCTTAATCATAATTGCGATGTCCCTTGGGCGATTACAATCTTGATAAAACTTTGCCTTTGCAGTTGCGCTCCTTACTGTGTGTTCACGCTGAACAGTTGACTGAAATCAACGTAACCATTTCCTCTTCCTATCATGGCCCCTGGTGCGCGAATGTGATGCACAATTATCTTTTGAGTCGTAACTGCAATCGTTTGTACGCGATTGCGCTGAAGGCACTAGCACCAGAAAAATCTGCATTTCACAATAAGGTCCAATGGCCCCCCCCCCCCCCCCCCCTTCAAGTCCCAAATCGAACTCTGCCAACAAGTTTCAAATAGTAATATTGGCTCATAAAAGGTCTCAAACCACAATTTAAAACATATCAAAAAGATGAATTGAATTTTTACAAATTGGATAAATCTAATTATGCCTTGAAAGATTTATGCTTACTTTAAATGTTTTAATATCGCAATTATTTACTTGATTTGTCTCTCTCGCGTATTTTGATCTATATTTTTATTACATGAAACTCTTGCCCCACCATGAGTGTCTTGAATATGATGTGTATTGAGTATTTGAATAATAAAACATCGTTTTCATGATGACAGATCTAAGAGTTGGTCGTGAGCAGGATCATCCACGTGCAAGCTAGGGTCTTGCATCTCCCATAATTTTTATGAGCCCACTCTGAGATCGTTGATCACATTTTTTTTTTTTTTAATATTGTAGGATAAACCCGCAACTATCATTTAATCATTTGCAGTGTTATAGAGACTCCACATATAAACTTGTATTATTTTGGGTTATCAAACTCGTATAGCTTTGCGAATGATATCTTTATCATTATGTTTAGATTTATGAACGTGTTGGATTTGATATTAATATTATTCACTTCAATTTATTCACTTAATTGACTCTAATTAATTGAATTATGATATATGGGCACGAAGTTGTACTTACTTCAAGAATCAGTTCACTAGGTGCAAGTTGACAGGCATCCGATGTTGTGTCACATCTCATCTCATTTTATGGTGTGACATGTGTCTTCAGCATCCACTACTCTGATACTTTGTTAAAGTCCGAATAGGAAATGAAGAACACGGGCTAGCTCACGAATTTGAGAAGGAAAATGATAACTGGCTTTTTCGACTAATTACAATATGTACTCTATGTGAATATATATATATAATTAACCAAGTTGAAAACTAATTGCTTAACTAATTGACACTTAACAAACTAATTAACTTAGTATATCAGTAATGCCTAGTTGTTATCACCATTGTGCAGAAGCTGCCTTGTGTACGCCCTTAATGTAATCAACAATAGAGTCTCCAATAATGATGAAAGAGGAAGGTAAGTTGCTTATTACAATAACAAGGAGTAAATTAACAGAAATAGAGAAGAACTAGGAGGAGACACTACAAAAAAAGATGCTAGATTTGCGGAGGTTTAATTGCCGTGGTTATTATAACCTCCGCAAAATTTTATTAATTGTGGAGGTTAATGTAGGCCCGCTAATTTCCATTGATTGTGGGTTTTTTTTTTTTTTAAAAAAAAAGGGCGCCCAAAATATTGAGCTTCCTTCGATTTTTTGCCCCAAATATTTGGCTTCATACACTTAAACTTTCTCCTCTCTCTCTCTAAAATTTCCCCCAAATTGTTGATATTTCCTGATTTTAAGTTACAAAAAGCTACAAAAATCAGATTGTAAGTTTATACAATGTAGAAAATCGCTGAGTTCTTCAAGTTTCTATTGATCTAAGGTATTTTTCTTCCTTATTCTATTTTGCTCTACAAATTGTAATTTAATTTAATTTGTAACTTGCATGTGGATTTTCTCTGCATATTTGTGTTTTTTCTTGACTGATTCTACTGAAATTAACATGAATCAGTAGAATCAGTGATGATAATATTCGTATGTAAATCACTGATTTTGTGTTTTTGTATTAATCTTTGAAATGTGCATACTTCTGCTTAGCGAAATGTTAGATTTCATAGTCGAATTGTGTGAATCGAGTTAGATTTCATATTCAGTTTCACATTGTTTTTGTGTGTTAATTAATGAAGCATGCTTCTTTCTGCTAATCAAAATAATAGAATCATAGTCAAATTCTAGCTTATTACGACTAAGGTAGTTGCATTAAACTATGGAGAAATTGGAAATTTAGTTTAGATTTGTATGTGAATCGACTTAGGTAGTTGTGTTATTACGGTTCGTATGTCAAATTTAGTTTAGATTTGTTTTAGTGTTCGTCAATTGAATATGCATTTTTCTGCTAAGTGAAATGTTAGACCTAGTAGTTGAATTTTAGCTTACTGAAAAAAATTAAGAGCTTACTAATAAACATTTGAGTACTTGTGAGAGTCGATGGAGCAATTTGAAATAATAGAGGTTTTTGACTGCTTAAATTCAGTTTTGGATCTGTTTACGTGTTAATCAATGAAGTATGCGTCGTTCTGCTAAGCGAAATGCTAGATTTTATATTGAAATTGTAGCTTATTGATAAAATTTAGGTAGTCATGTTAGTCTATGATCAAGGTTTGTATCGTCAAATTCAATTTCTGATTCTTATGTCTGTGTGTTAATCAATGAAATATCTATCTTTCTGCTAAGAGAAATGCTAGAGTTTATGCTCAATTTGTAGCTTACTGATATATTTTAGGCAGTTGGTTTTGAAGAAATTGCTTTCGTTTCAAAGAAATTGCATTTTGCTGAGATATTGTCTGAGCTTCTAGTGCCTTCTCCTCTTCTCTCGATAAAGGTACTGTGTGATTTTCAAATATCAATTTTTCAGTTCAGTTGATTTGAGAAACAAGTGAATCAGTGAACTTTTCGTAGTGAGATTGTTCTAGATCTGTCATTTTGCTTCGTATGTAGAATTGCTTGAACAATTTTGTTTGAAATCGACCTTTGTTAATTCACTTTTAAAATAATTGTTTGATTATCGTGGATATTACGGATTAAAATTATTGTCGAACGTGATTTGATATTGTATTAGCAGAGCTTTATTAGCTATAACCAAGGAATCTACTAGTATTATTTGGTTATTGCTTTATAATTTAATACTTCCATTATCTGGTGAGATTTCTCAAAAAATTGCTTGTTTGTTCTCCTACGACAGCAAAATTAGCTTGTATCTTCAATTACTTGGATGCACCCTCAACTAGTATATTCAGCTTTATTAATGTCGTGCATATATAATTAAAAATAGCAAAGAAACCTCTGCATATAGAGCTAGCTAGCCTAGTTCCTTTTCTCTTCTTCGACTTCTTGATTTTTATGAAAGGGTGCTATAGTTCTAAGAAGTCACTGTTATAGTTTTGCATAAATGTTACTGCCTAACAACTTGATTTAGTTTCATGCTTTGAAGACCTCTTTTTATAGTGATCATGACCATGGGGCTTAGTACACAATTTCTTAGATATAGGTTAGGGAAAAGGTTCTTCTTTCAGGTGCTACTTGATTACCTTATAGAAGTAATATACATTTATGGGGCTTACTGATTTCTTTTGGGGCTTTTTTGAAGGTTCATCACTGATTTCTTTCTTGCTTCCATCCCTTGGTATGCTGCTGCATTTAGAGTATTTGGTGTCTTTCTGAAATTTATTTGATAGACTTGAAATTCTTTGTGATCCTTCTTTCACTTATACGTTTAAGTGCTAAATAGTAAACGAAATGCCTGCTTGCTTATATTGGACAACTCTTTCCTTACCCTCCTTAAATTTATGTCATTGGACTGTATATTTGCATATAATAGATAAGCTAATCATTTCTTTTATTCTTGAAGCTGCCATTTTGTTTTAGGACCACCGAGTCAAATGCAAGGCAATATGTATATAATTCGATGTGTAAGAAGTGGGGCGCAAGAAGGCTAAAGTTGTTTAATGCAGTTGATGACCCACTTAAGAGCAGAGATCATATAAGAGCTGAGGCAATTAATAAAGTTCCAGATGGGATTCCATGGGATCAATGGATTTCTTATGTTGATTACTGCCTTAAAGGAAAAACAGGGTATTTATTTAAATGCTTCAATTGGTATGTGTAATTATATGGCTATTTGTTTGTATATCTTAACTTTTAAGTATCTTTTTGTAAGGAAATGTGCAACAAAAAAGCGGAAATTCGGAAGACATAAACCATTTCACACATCGGTGGCTCCAAACCCAACTCCAGAAGAAGGGATGAAATGGTGAAAGTTGTTGCTTCATTTTGGATTACTTTAATGAAACTAGAAACTATTCCTAGTTAGTTAAGTTATTGTGACTTTGATTTTTCCATTTATAGATGGCTAAGAGCGGACAAAATCTTGGACAAGGTATCTTGCTACTCATAGGAATGAAGATGGATCATATGTTAATGAGGCAGCAAAAGAGATATGTGTACTAGGAAAAGAGCATTCTGGAGGGGTAAGGTGCTTGGGATTAGGAGCCATCCCAAGTAGAGCATTTAAACAAACAAGACCCCGTTATAGTGATTTGAATGCTTCAACTTACAATAGTGGTTCATGTTCTTCTCAATGGCAAGAGAAGTACAATCAGACGTTGAATGCTCACAACAAAAGCCAAGACAACCTCAATTTTCTGATGAATGCTCACACTGAAATGATGAGCACTTTCAAGGTGTATATGATAAGGAAAGAAGGGAGAATACCTGAAGAATTTATTGGGATCTTTGTTTCTACTACTCCTCCTTCAACAGTAAGAATCGTTTAATAAATTTCTTGTTTAATTATATAACTATGTTCTATAATTATATATTTATTGTCATTGTCAGTTCTGCCTTCTAGTCTCTGTGGAATCTTTAGGTTGTTTCTGCTTATTTCTTGTGAAAGTGAATGCACAGAAAATGTGTGTTTGCTTTGTTCATGTTGTGAGATCCTTAAAAGTGAACTGCATTTGCCTATGGATGAATTCCACAAAGATTGTTAACTTTGAAATGTAACTCACTCACATCCTAAATGAATCTCAAACTATAATCCCTTCATTGTGGACTTGTTGGAACCTAGAGTAGTTCCTTCTGTATACCTTTTTCTGTTAAGATGATGAGAATATAAGTAGTTATGCTCTCTTTTTATTGTCATTCTTCAAGAATGGAGACCTAGGGAATCTGGATCTGGACAACAAGTATAAAGGTACCATTTTTTAGCTTACTGATTAGAAAAAAGTGTAAAAGGTATCATTTTGTTACATACATTTTGCATATTCTAGTACATACATTTTCACTGGTAAAATAATCAAGATAAAGAAGATTGTTAGTTTTGTTGACTATAGCATCTGAATAGATACCTATTTATGTCTCAGCCATAATGGATGTGCCTTCAGTTGCTATAATTTCCTTACTTCCTCTTTACCTTCCTCATTTTTTATGCACTGTGTCGATTGATTTGTTATTTTTTGTATTGCGAGTATTGATTTCATGGAATTGACGCAGTTTTTTTTTGTTAGATTAGATCGGTGTTTTATAGATTTCCTCTTAGTTGAGTATTAGGGTGATGACAAATTAATTGCAATGTGTATAAAGGATTGATATATCTTAGTTGAGCATTAGGATGATGCCTAATGAAATACAAAGGACTGATAAAGCTGACCTCTACTAGTTTTTAGTGGATGTGATTGGCTGATTTGTTGATTGATTGAGTAGTAGTTTTATCAATAACTGAGTTCTTGAACTTTGAGATATTTATTTTAATGGATGACCTTCGAAGATAGAAGATATTCAGTGGTAACTGAGTGTATATAGTTCCCATATAAGGATTATTCTTACATTCGGTCTATTTTAGCAAGTCATTTAGTTGAGTATTAGGATGATTTATGTAGCTGACCTCAGCTAGATTGGGATGAAGTGATTGAATAGTAGCTCTTTTGATCAACTATGAGTTGTTGAACTTGTAGATATTTATCTGAATGGATGGCCTTTGAATCTAGGTGTTGTACAATGGTAACTGAGTGTATATAGGTCTCATATGAGGATTATTGTTTTTCAAGGAAATGGTGACTGTTTGCTAAAATGAATGTATATTTTTTTAAGCTATTGATTCAAACAAAAGTAGCATGAACAATGATGTCTCTGATTATGAGGATCTGATAATTAGTTGTGGTCCTTTTGATTAATTTTATTTTATTTTAAATTCTTTTTTGTAGCCAAATGATGCAGCTAGTGGACACGTTTCACCCACGGACGTAAGAAGATCATTTGGTTGCAGTAATTCTAATGACAACCAATGAAGTTGCGTGCAATTGTATTATTAGACAATTAAATATGGTAGTTGATTGAATGGACGCAGCTGATCCTTTATGATTAATGGTTTGAGTGGATGTGTTTAGTGTTAGTGTTTGAGACTAATGATAATACTGATGATGGAGTGGATGTTTTTAATGTTAGGTTTTGAGACTAATGATAACACTTGCTTTATGTTAATTTCAATATGACTTAATAATACATTGATGTTACTTGATTTTAGTAAGCAATTCGAATAATAAATTGATGCTTCATTATATTAATATATTAGAAATATCAGATCAATTAGTTTTGGAGTGATAATTCTCCAAAAAAAAAGGTATCAGAATAGCATAGCTGCTAATATCTAGCTGGTAAAATGTATTCAAACTTACAGGGTTGTAACCCCTGCTAAATAAACAAATTGCAGGGGTTTTAACCTCGGAAAAGCTTTAATAAAAATATTAAATAATCAATTTTACTAATTGCGGAGGTCAGAACCGCCGCTAAATACGTCACATAACCACCGTAATTTTGTAGCAGCAGTCGGAAAAACAACCTCCGCAAAGTGTTTGCGGCGAACAGAATTGGGGGAGTTTCGTGGACTGCTGTTACAGCGGATAGCGGGGTTAATAACCGCCTCAATATGTGAATTTGACTCCCACAAATGGAGCGTTTTTTTGTAGTGAGGAGGAGGGGATAAAATTTAAGCAAAATGTTAGGAGTAAGAAGTTGAATTTTTTTAGTTAATGTGTTCAGTTGAATTTTTCTTACGTGGTGGTTGTCTAGTCTGTTTCTGGGAGGAGGGGAGTGGTTGTCTTTTTGGGGTTTATTATGGTATGACATAATTTTTTCTTGAAATAACATGTGTAAAAGCCATGTATTTGGTTTTGTCCGATAATATTGATTGAAGAATTCACAAGACACATCCTATAAATTAAAGCTGTTCAATTGATCACAATTAAAACTAAGATGTCTATATATTTGACCTTTTAAAAAAGCTGAAGAACCTTCATGTAAATTAGCATAGAATTGGGTTTAACCTTCGTACTTGAAACCCGTTTATATAAAGCGGGAGCGATAGAGTGAAAATACCTTCTTAAATTGATAGCAAAAATCAATCAGGGTTTTTGAAATTGCTTTGTTTTGTTGTGCCTACTTTCCGTTTTATATACTTCTACCTTTTTTCACGCCATCACCATTCCTGAACCACTTGAAAATTTCTTTAATTAGATCTACTTATGAAATGGATCGAAGTAAGTTCTATATATTTTTTTTCTCTCTCTTTCTTATCTGTGATGTGAGCTGTGTAAAAATCAATCAGGGTTTTTGAAATTGCTTTGTTTTGTTGTGCCTCCTTTCCGTTTTATATACTCCTACCTTTTTTCACGCCATCACCACTCCTGAACCACCACTTGAAAATTTCTTTAATTGGATCTCCTTACGAAATGGATCGAAGTAAGTTCTATATCTTTTTTTTTTCTCTCTCTTTCTTATCTGTGATGTGAGTTGTGTAAAAATCAATCAGGGTTTTTGAAACTGCTTTGTTTTGTTGTGCCTCCTTTCCGTTTTATATACCCCTACCTTTTTTCACGCCATCACCACTCCTGAACCACTTGAAAATTTCTTTTTTTATGGATCGAAGTAAGTTCTATATATTTTTTTTCTCTCTCTTTCTTATCTGTGATGTGAGTTGTGTGCGGCCTCATCTGTATCTTTTTTATTTCAGATTTTTTATTCAGTTATAATGGTAGATAATTATTTGTGGTATGTCTCTGGTACTCTGTTTGTTTAATCAAATCGTAAAAATAGCAAAATTTTGATAAATCGATTAAATGACATGGATATCAAATGAGGTGTAATTATTGAATGATAGATTCTTGGGATGTACATAGAGAAATAATCCACACATCTTCTCTGTTTTGGAACATGAATAAAGAACTATGTTATTACTTCATGAATTTTTCTTTTTTTAACTGCAAATACTTGGACGGATATATGATAACCAACATCAATTTGAGTTTTAAAACTTATTTGTATCTTTATTAAAATCTAAAATTTGCTTGAACACATGAAAGCATTTTATAAATTGTGAATAAATGACATCTCATTCAATAGTTAGATTTAGGGGCGACAAACGTGTAGGATAAGTTTGGATAAATTAAAATTAGTCTTGTAAATACATGAATCGTGATTTAACTAGATCGAAGTTTGTTGTGTTGAAATTTATTGAATCAAATATTACGTCATAGCAAAATATGCCAAACATATGTGTTTAAATGTCGAACATTGTACACTTTGTGGGTCAATTAACACATTTAGAGGTGTCAAATAAGTATATCTAATCAAGTTTCAGTGAGTAATTAAAACGAATTCAGTCAATAAATAAACTGTGATATTAATTTTATTCAAAGTTTGCTGGAATCATGGGTCAAACGATAGATCACACTGATTCACCAACTAAGTTTTGCGATTGAGTGGCTATACTTTGGTCAAAGTTTACACCTAGATTATTGACACAATCGATGTAAAAAAGTGCACAACCACTTATAAATGATTAGCTTTTTTTACTTTCATGAGATATATTTTTATCTTATTTTTTTCTTCCTTTATGTAGTTATTTTTGAATAGCCGTGGAATGTGAGTCAACTTGTATGTTTATCAAGAAAGGACATTTTAGGGCATAAATGGGTCACGATAACAAGATTTTAGAATTGATATTAGGCTCTGAAGCTTCAACTTTCACCGAGTCACCAAAATTATATATAACATCTCAAAGGTTGATAACTTTGGAGCCTAATACTCTCCTGAAATCTTAGTACCTTGATTCAACCTTAACGATGTTTATTCTTCCTTTATACCATTATCTTTTAATAGCTGTACCACGTGAGCTAACTTGTATGTTTGTCAACTGTAAGGCATAAATGGATTAAGATAACAAGTTTTCAGGATTGGTATTAGGCTATGAAGCTTCAACTTTCATCAAGTCTCCCAAATTATATATGGCATCTCCAAGATTGATAATTTTAGAGTCCAATCCTCTCCTGAAGTCTTAGTACCTTGATTCAACCTTAAAATTGTTTTTGCTTTCTTTATGTCATTATCTTTGAATAGTTGTAGCATGTGAGTCAATTTGTAAGTTTATCAAGAAAGGACACTTTAAGGCATAAATGGATCAAGATAACAAGGTTTCAGGATTGGTATTAGGCTCTAAAGCTTCAACTTTGACCAAGTCTCTAAAATTAATATGGCATTCCAAGATTGATAATTTGGAGCCCAACCCTCTCCTGAAATCTTAGTACCTTGGTTCAACCTTAAAGTTGTTTTATCTTCCTTTATGTTTATCTTTAAATAGTTGTAGCATATGAGTCAGCTTGCATGTTTATCTGGAAAGAGCACTTTAAGGAATAAATGAGTCAAGATAACCAAGTTCCAGGAATGGTCTTAGGCTCTGAAGCTTCAACTTTCACCAAGTCTCCAATATTATATGTGGCATCTCCGAGGTTGATAATTTTAGAGCCTAATCCTTTCCAGAAATCTTAGTATCTTGATTCAACCTTAAAGACGTTTTTTCTTCTTTTATGCCATTGTCTTTGAATAGTTGTAGCATGTGAGTTAACTTGTATGTTTATCAAGAAAGGACACTTTAAGACATAATTTTCAAGATAAAAAGGGTTCAGGATTGGTATAGGCTCTGTAGCATCAACTTTCACCAAGTCTCCAAAATTCTATATGACATCTCCAATGTTGATAACTTTGGAGCCTTCTCTTGAAATCTTAATACCTTGATTCAACTGTAAAGTTGTTTTTCTTCCTTTATGCAATTATCTTTGAATAGTTGTGGCATGTGAGTCAACTTTAATGTTTATCTGGAAAGGGCACTTTAACACATAAATGGGTCAAGATAACAAGGCTTCAGATTGGCTTAGGCTTTGAAGCTTCAACTTCCACCAAGTCTCCAAAATTATATATGGTATCTCCAAGGTTGATAATTTTGGAGCTCAATCCTCTCCTGGAATCTTCGTACCTTGATTCAACCTTAAAGTTGTTTTTCTTAATTCCTTTATGCTTATCTTTAAATAGTTGTAGCATGTGAGTTAACTTGTATATTAATCTGGAAAAGTAAATTATGTCTAAAAGAATCAAAGAAAGGGAGGGGATGGTGTACATGAGAAGGAATGAGTTCAAGACCTAATTGGTTTGACCTCCGAAATCACCTTCAAATAGCAGATAAAATCTAATTCTAGTTAAAATGAGCTAATAATAAAGAGCTTTGACTACTTCTAGGTACATACACCAGAAAAAAGTCCATAGCAAAATAATGAATAGAATAACTAACCTGACATCACAATGTCTGAAAGCGATTGTAATGATGTCCAAGAAAGAAAGAACGCCAGAAGGTACATTTTCACAGTGTTTTGCTTAAGAAGCATCCATGAGAATAAAGCTTCCTTCCTTTCCAAATGCAAAATTATCACTGACAATTATTTGAAGATCATCTTCAGCCGCCTTGCATTCAAAACTGTGATCACTTTTAAATGAGATTGCTGAAGATAATATTAAAATAATCGTCAATGACAATTGCTGATTATTTTCTCCCTTTTCGTGTCTCTTCTTTGACAGTGATTGCTACATCTTCGTTGACAGTGACAATTGCTGATGATTTTCTCCCTTTACGTGTCGTCTGCTCTTTGCTTGATCCCCTTTCCCTACCTCTTGGATGATGCATCATTCCCTTCGTGCTATTTTTCTTGCTCGTAAGCCCCTTTTTCTTCTTTCTCTTTCGAGTTAGAGAATCAGAATTGCTATCACTTTCCAGGATAGTCCCCAATGATGGCTTCCTTTTTAGATTATATTTCCTAATAAATGAGGTTGTCATGCGCCAAATCTTACATATAAATTGCCACTGTCAACGAAGATGCAAAAAAAACTAGCACAAAGGGAAATGATGCATCATCCAAGAAGCAGTGAAAGGGTGAGAAAAAGAAAAGATCAAGCAAAGAGCAGACGACGCTTAAAGGGAGAAAATCATCAGCAATTGCCACTGTCAACAAAGATGTAGCCATCACTGTCGAAGAAGAGACACGAAAAGGGAGAAAATCAACGGCAATTGTCACTTATAATTTAAAAGTGATCACAGTTTTGAATGCAAGGCGGCTGAAGATGATCTTCAAATAATCGTTAGTGATAATTGTACATTTGAAAAGGAAGGAAGCTTTATTCTCATGGATGCTTCTTTAGCAAAACACTGTGAAATTGTACCTTGTGGTGCTATTTCTTTCTTGGACATCATTACAACCGCTTTCAGACGTTGTGAAGTTAGGTTAGTTGTTCTTTTCATTATTTTGCTATGGACTTTTTACTGGTGTCTGTACCTAGAAGTAGTCAAAGTTCTTTATTAGTAGCTCATTTTAATTAGACTTAGATTTTATCTGCTATTTGATGGTGTTTTCGGAGGTCAGACTAATTAGGTATTAAACTCATTCCTTCTCATGTACATCATCCCTTTCCTTTCTTTGATTCTTTTAGACATAATTTACTTTTCTTGCTACATAAATCACTTCTTCGTATGAGGTAAGTTAAAAGACTATAAGAACCTTCCACAATTTCCTGATAATTAATTGGAATAAGACACCAATAAAGAAGGGATCTGAATTGAATCATAACAAGACATGAAGACACTATAGATAAGCACGGTTAACAAGACAGTAGTTTTAGTTTTCCTCGAATTGAATGACATCATACTTATTATTAAACAACACTTCTCTGGTAATGTGACAAGATTTGAACTCGAAACCATTGGTATAAGGTTCACAACATCAAATTCCATTGGGACGATAAGTAAATGTCAAATGGATGCTTTTTAGCTTGCATGGTTGAAACGGATGGACAACCCACTATACCAAAAGAATATTTTTTTTAATGACGATATATTTTCCTTTTAACATATGTTAGTTATTGCCACAAAAACATTTGCCGCAATTGATTAATCTCAGTAGATCCAAGGTGGGTAAAGCCTTTAAAATACATTTATTGTTAGGGCTAAAGTTTGGTATTTGTAATAATTGATTAGAATATAATTAGCTTTTAGTAATTAAGTTATTACCGCAATTTAATTGCCGCTAAAAGCATATTTTGTTGTAGTGACCAAAGATGGAGTTATAATAACATACTATTAGTTCATCTAATTCATGCCAAGAAATGGGTAGTCTGTATAACCAACAACAGTATCGCATATATAGAATATCTCCCTGTTATCAGAATAGACATCCATATGCAATAAGATCAGCTCAATTTTAAGCAATGGCTTTCTTCCTATCATCCCTATGATTGCCACCAGCAGCAATAAAAGTTCCTTTGAATGCCTCCCTCATGGGCATTAGACTTTCTTGACAATCACAATTTTCCTCATCTTCATTTTTAGTCCTTGGCTCGACCATGTGGCAGTACAAAATGCCATACTTATTCAACGATTTAGCCAAGTAAAGACCCAATGCATTGGGATTTGAGTCTCCCGATTCTATGTACTCTGCAAACGGGGAAAGCCTTGTTGGGTTTTCAAAAGTTGCGAATGGGAAATGGAAGAGGCATCTTTTGGATTGCACCTGTTCATTTCACTCTTTCACTTCTTATAAATTTAGAGGTTTGCTTCAGATTTTGAGATACTGATGTATATGGGTAAAACCGAAGATATGGACATACTCGGTTTCCCGATGTTAAGGTTGTGCTCGGCCAGGATACGATCGGTTTATCGGGGATAAGGCATCAAGCTCGATCTGGAACGAGGCATTAAGGTAGGTAGAAGAGGCGGTTAATCACCATGAAGAGAAGACCGGAATATCCGCCCTCAGCTGGATGTTTTGGCACCAATCCCGGCAACAGCTGTCAACAGATTCCTTTCCTTACTTATAATTGTACTAGGGTTAGGACTCCTCTACTCTATAAATAGAAGGCCCCCATTCATTTAAAGGCCCTGGCAACACACAGAAAAAGAGAGGTCATGTACTAAACAAAGCAATACAATCATCTGAGTTCATTTCATCTTTTCTAAGGTTCTCTTTATTGTTCATTGTTCAAGCATCCAGTCATAAGGATTCGACCTCGGTTCTCAGAACCTGAGGCCAGTCATTATTCATCTCTGGTCAGATCTGCATGTTTCATTTTACTTTTCGTTTATCGTGTAATCTAATCTTGTATTGAATTAAACCACATATCTTTAGCACCGCACATAAATTTAATTGTTCTCCATTTTAAGGTTAAACAACTGAAAAATTCTGAAATTTTCCCTCTTCTCTGCATTGTTTGTCCAAAACAAAATATAATAGAGTCATGTGATTTGCTACTGCCATTTGAATTCTTTGAAGTTACGCAATTTGCATTGCCGCTATCGCAAGAATGCCAGTTTTAGTTCTATCTGTTTAATTAATCCATTAACTCGCTTAACTTGTGGCGTGGATTAGATTTCTTAAGGACACAAAAACTTGTGGGTTCGAAATATTCTAATTCTTCTACATTTCTATCTTTAACTGTTGTTTTTTTGTTTGTTTTTTGGACTGTTAAAAAAAAAAAACAGAAACTGGGTTTGTTAAATTACTACCTTGAACACAGACAGATAACAAGCCTAATTCCAACTCTTTCAGCTCCAATCTCGTTGGCAATAGCTTCAACTATTTCAAAAACGAATCTGCAACGGTTCACCAGAGAGCCTCCATACTGGTGACAGAGCTCCACGGATCTCAATCCAATCAAAACCTACAAATGCAACAATAAATACATGAAAAATTTAGAAATTTGTTAGTGGATGGATTAAAGGAGCACAAGGATATACTAATTTAAGATTGCATATGTTTTGTCGAATATTACAATGACCATTATCAACAATCTTGTCAAAACCTGAGTGATCAAAGGATCATCTTTGTCTCTACATGGCTTGAATTCATCCTTCATGATTTGGTGTTTATCTTAAACCTTGGGTCCTTGTTAAATGTGATAATTTTTGAGTTTTGAACCTAGTTCACAATCCTGTATTTCTTGTCATTGTAACATATTGCTTTCAATTATATTTTGTACGAGAGAATCTCGATGGAGATATAGGCATATAGCGTTGTATAATTATCATCACGTTAATATTATAATTTAACATGAATTCTAGTCTTTGTACTTCTCTGTTATAAATACAAACTTGCAAAAATCATAACACAACTTTGGCCAATTTTCTAAAGTATTATTTCATCTGCAATTAATCTCCTCTTACCCGCCAAACAAAAAGAGGAAAGCAAAGATCAAATCTGTTAGCATAGAATAGTAGCTCCTCAAGTAAGCAATAAATACTCTCTCAGTTTGTGTTTCATTTTACACATCATCTGAATAGTTATGGAGCTTGAAATGGTATTAGAAAATAGTATTATAGTAGTTTGATGAATTTGAATAATCGAAAATTGTACTACTATCAAACATTTCGGACGTTCCAAAAGTGAAAAAGAAGTGTCATTAAATTGAAACATAGAGATTCAATTGTTTTTCTCCAAAATTTAAACTAGCAGTTTCTCATGAAAATAACAGAGTTGAGCAGAAAGTTTTGCCAGCTTCCATAGCATTTCTCGCCGCAAGCTTAAATCATTGACAATTTGAGGAATTTCATCCGTCCTTAGTCGTCGGGGTGGGGTAAATTGTTCAAAATCAATAGTTAGTGGCTTGTTGTGCAGGAGATTGGAGACTGTCCATTGGGCTGAAAATCTAAAAAAGAACCACATACTCAAATCAAGAAAGAAAATTGCAGCCAGGCATAATAAAGCACACAATATGGTCAAACAAACATTTATATAGTGCAATGTCAAGCACAAATATTTTGAGAAGGGTAAATTGAAGAAGTTACCCCTATTTGAAACTCTGCCTACATGCCAAATCTGGCAAAAGAAAATCCCACCCTTCGGCATGCTCGACATCTACAACCGGTTTCCAGGCATCAACTTGCTCCTTTGTCCATATACCACGTCTGTTTGGGTACCTTGTTTTGGTGGAAACTATAAGCATCTACTACAATTAATGAAATTTTTGAGAACTCAGAGCTAAGAGGAACAAGTGATATTACCCTTGGGCAGTGTCAGATACTCCGGTGGCTTCTGTTATTAGCAGACCAATTGTGTGTTTGTGGTGAGAAATCTGGATATGTTTTGTTCGTATACCCCATTTTGTTACCGAAAGATTTTCAAAGAGACTATTATTTGTCCCTCACAAATACTCTTTGAATAATGAAGCAAATCCAATAAAATAATGAAATCAAGTCTGCGAACACACACAAGAATAATACTGCAATCACTAAACTTACGCAGCTTTTTCTGCTAAGAATTCTGGGTTTTTTTTTTTTTTTAGTATTTCTTATAATAGAAATATTTCTAGTATTTCATCTATTTACAGGGATGTTTTAATCCTTCAACCTGAAATGATGCAACCTTTAGGGAAGAGTTGCATTGTTTCATAAAGAAATGTACTCTTTCAGAAAAAAAAAAAAAAAAGAGTACTTTTCTTTTTTTGCGAAAGAAAGGGTATATTTTTCTTTTAAGAAGAAACAAAATACTTTCCTTTTGCCTATTCCTTTTATTTTCTCTTGA
>NC_081351.1:48647005-48666062 GCF_029784015.1 Lycium ferocissimum
TTTTGGGAGTTTTCCCCCGGTTTCGTATATTTTTTTGACCCGGAACTTTTTTAGTATATATATATATATATATATATTTTTTGTATGATTATTCCCCGTGATTACTTTTCAAAGGGAGATGGTTAGCATGATGAGTGGTGCTCGGTAGTCAGCTCCGGATATCCGTCATGGCCCCCTGGTTGGGTCGTAACATTTGCCTCAGATTTCTAGGGTATTTGGTCTCAATTCATGATAAACCCTAGATACATGCAATATATGTCAGGTTCAAACATGTTTCAGTATTTATATTCATGTATGTCATTTTGATTTTCATGAATCGGTTTGTAATCCATATAAACTCATGATTTGAAGTCCACGAGTTCTTAATTTCAAGCCATGACCCTATGTTACTCTACTTCAACTATTTTACATGCTTTCCTGTCTCATGAAAATACATTTGATACCTATATACATGTACATACATACATACATACATACATATACATGTTAGATTATATATACAAATCATGTTTACAAGTCATGCTATACAAGTCATGGGCTTTCTAGCCAACCATGTTCATATTCATGTTTTTAGGAGTAGCACAGATTACCGAGAAGGTTTAGATACCTGAAACTACATATGCCAGCGTAGGATAAGGATCACTCCACTTAGTTAGGACGATTTCTTCATGTTAATCCAGTCAAGTCATGTTCATGTCTCGTACCCCAGAAAGGTACAAGATGGCTTAGTTGATCGGGTAGAGATCAGACGCCACGTGCTCGCGTGGTGGTTACATATCAGTTATAATAAGGCTCTCCGACTTAATTTTTTTTTACTCATGTTACAGCTTGATCATGCCAAATCATGATCATGTCCAGGTTTCAATTATAGTTTACGAGTTCTGACCTCGGTTACGATCTCACAGGGTTTCGATTTCGTATTACTTTATGTATCCATGTTATTGATTTGGGCTTCCCATTCTCCGAGCACCCCACTTATTTGTTCTTTCATTCGGTTGCTTTGTACTGGTATAATTTCGGTATATTTAGGCGTCCCTATTGCCGGGACTCATTTCATGATGCGTAGCACCGATTTATAGGATGACGGATCGCACGTTAGTATTCACGTGTATTAGCTTATTCGTTTAGCCTACTTCCTTCGGGAATTGTCTTTATTTTAAGTGTCTTGTTATGTTAGACAATGTATTTTGGGGACCTCTCTCCCGAACAACAGGTTCGATATACGTACTCATGTCGATTCCATAGATTATTCGATTTGTGTTCGACCTTGTGGGCTACATCCGCTGCTGTTTTTAGACTATTTCAGCTCTTATGTTTCTAAAATCGTACTTTTAGAATTTAATAGTTATTATTAAATTACATGCTTCATTCAAATTTTCATGTTTTAAATCACATTCTGCATTAGTACATGTCCCATGTTAATTCAGCAAGCCATGTGGTTCGCTCGGTTACATGCAGCAAGATACTGAGTGTCGTGTTACTCCCAAACCATGGTTTGGGGCGTGACAGAAAATCTATTAACAAGAAGATTTAATAGGAAATATAAACAAATTCTTGTGGAGTCCAAAACAAAAAATGAAACTAAGAAAAATCACTGCTCCAGTTTCATCTCTATCGAATTTTAATATCTGGATAGCGGATATAGTCATGATTCAAGCATGCTTATGCTGCTTCGGAAGCGCAAATTACAATTTACTGAACAAAAAATATATGCATGCAAAGATAAAGCAGAGTCTAGTTGATACTACTGGTGATTTTACTTTTTGCTCAAACGACAGTACAATCTACAGTAGCAGGGAAACATAGAGCTAATATACAATTGGAAAACACTCCAATATTGAGGAGAATTGAATTAAAGACCAACTTACATAGACACAATAGTAAGAGGTCATTCGTGTACTATCTTCATTTGCAACCGTGAAAGTTGATGGAACTGATTAAAAAAAACCAAATGTAGAAATATAACTTTTATCCAATCATGAAAATATGGTAGAAGCAGGGGCGGAGCTACAGCCTTGGAAGGGTGTTCATCCTCGCTCGCTGGAAAATTCTATCGGGTATATAGGTCAAATATCTTTTCTATCGGATAAGTACTATATCCTGAATAGCCTTGACACATCCAATAGTGATAGCTCAGTGTTCAAGGGTGATCAGGTCTCCACAAACGCGCGGATTCGAACCTGGGCGGCTACCAACATTTTGTACTTGTTTTTTTCCTAACCAAAATTGAACAAATAATGGAGCTTTTCAGTTTTCACTAACTCCTGTAGAAAATTCTTGTTAAGGCATATCAGCGTCTTCTTGTGTTATTATTGTAAGAATGCAATAAGATAAATATTTTATTGCTATCTAAATAAGGAAAAAGAAAATTCTCATTTCAATTTATATGATACTTTTTAGTTTTCGAAATTCATAACTTTGAAAATTTTGATCAACATTTTTAAATGTATTTTTTAATCATATTAACATGAGAAGAATTGCAATTTATAGTATTTTCATATAATTTTTAGATATTTAAATTTTAACTTTAGAATATTGAGTTGATTTAATTCAATTTAACTTCAAAAATAAGTCAACTTGAATCTCGAGAATCAAAACGTGTCACATAAATTGAAATGGAAGGAATAATAATTAATAGGAAAAACTAGGCACAAAACGTAGACGCTTTTTTCATTATTCGTAAATCTTTTGGTGAGAATTACACAGTGTCATAGCTATGTTTTGCATATTTTTTGTTTGGATTATTATATTGCGTCTTGTAATTATTTTTCTAATTAGAATACCTCTTATACATTTGAAGTTTAGATAGAGAAATATCTTAAGTACCCAAAAAAAATCAGTCATATAATTAAAATTCTCTACAATAAATAATGAAACTTTAGGTGATTTTGTAGTGCCTAATGTAAAAAAGAGATATTTAGTACTGTTTTTAATGAGTCTAATATAGAAGTATTTGAACATATAAATCTTCTCGAGTAGGATTCAATAATATATTTGGATTATGCTTTCACCAAAAGAATTTCTTTTTTCGTCTTTTACGCATATTTTTAATTTATACAATTGTTAGTATTATAATAAGTGCTTTTATGACTTAGCTAAATATTATTTAGCTTGACTTAAATTTTTCGCACCAAATCATCGATTTTTTTGTATTTACCTCTTCGAAGTTTGAACACCCTTCGCTAAAATCCTGGCTCCGCCACTGGGTAGAGGTCTAGAGGATCAGAAAAAGTGAGATGCCACAAGAAGAGTAGCTATGAGATAATTGAAAGTTTCTCATTTTATTGGGACTCAGCAAAAGGATTTCTTGTTCATTTCTTCCCCATCTGTTCTTTCCATTTTAGGTTTTTGCTTTAAATTTCCTTTCAGTTGTACTTTTAAGTTTTAACAACTTACACATACATTGCCGACCCCACCTAGGACCCCCTTCTTACATTATACTGCACCTACCCCTTGCTCAATAGTTACTCAAATTTTATTTGTTGTTCCACACAAGTATGACTACTTGGATTTGGATTAGATTTCCTATCGGGATCTCCAATCTAATTCGAGATCTAGTTATTATACAATGTATTGATAATATAAAATTTTGATTTGTAGTGATATGTAATTACGAAGTCTATATTACTCTTCTAGCATTCGAAAAACCTAAGCCTAAATATGCAATGGAAGGATATTTACAATTTTTGAGAAAATCCCCAAATCAGATGTTTAGAATCGAACAATTATCTATAGTTTGCTTTCTCTGCTTCTGCTAGGGAATATTCATTCAGCGGGTTATATCAACAAAAGAAAAGAAGAGATTTCGAGTTTTCTTGTTGATCAAGCGACATCTGAATGTGAACTCGGAAAAAAGGATTTGGAGTCCTCTCCCTTGTCACTCGGCCATGTCGCCAAAATGCTACAAACATAAAATAGATGAAAATTTTCCCAAATTTTTGAACAGCTTTTTTATTGTACTTCCTTTTTTGTATAACTTTCATTTATTCATTCACAATATCATAAAGATTACATTAATGAACTTGTATTATTTAGAGTAATAGGAACTCGTATAACTTTGCTAATTACATCTTTACTTATGTCTAAGTTTGTGAACGCGTTGGATTCAAAATTAATATTATTCACTTTAGTTTAATCACTTAATATTAATGCTAATTAATTGAATTGTGATACATGAGCACGAAGTGGGTAGTTACTGTGAATCCTGTTAATCAAATTATAATCTGTTTACAAAAACTAAAGAACAGTATGTTTATTTCGAGCCTGAAAAAATGTTTTCTTAAAGAATTTAATCCCTCAAAGTTGCCAAAGGTTTGGATTAATTCTTCCCAGGATAGAACGAAATTCTATTCTGCAATACCGGCAATGGACATTGCAGAATTTCAGCGAACTCAACGAATCGTGGCAATCACACAACACTTACTGATTTCTGGTTTTGAAAACAATGGAGTATGAGCGGAAAGGAAAATCTGTTGTTCAGAAAGCAAAAAATTTCTCAATTTTTCGTTTCAGTGTCTGAAAATTGAGGCGAAGCCTCTGAAAATTTATAGCCTGCTATTTTGATCTGAACAGGTGTGAAAGTGCCTGTTCGGTGAAGGAGATGACCGTTGGTCATCGTTATGTCTGTTGGGAAATAATTCCGTTGGAAAAAAAAATTAATTTAGTTGGAAAAATTAATTCCGCGAATTTAATTAATTAAGTTAAATTCCACGTGAATTAATTAATGTCAGGATTGGAAATATTAAATAACGAAAATGGAAATAAAATAAATTTGGTCCAAAAAGATTATCAGTCAATCAGATCATTTGAGCAAATCCAAATCCAAATCCAAAGCTGAGCCGAGCGACGACGGTTCGAGGGGTGGTCCTCTTCTCAACCCTTTATGAGCTAGAGAATGTGTTGCTTAATATAAGCACACACATAACACTTTCAACCACCAGTGTGGAAGAAGTGCTCACTTGAAAGGATATTTTTCAACCTTTCATTTCCCTCCATTTCTCAATTCATACTTCACCTTTAAAGTCCATCACTTAATGCATTTGTACACTTTAAACTCAATAATCCCCCACATGAATGGGGAATGGCTATATATGAAACATGCATGAAAAAAAAATTGTGTGATTACAAGTAAGGATTAACTGCATCTGGGTAAGTAGGTTTCCCTTTGAACTTTCCGTAGTGAACATACATCGGATATACTCGGTCAATCGGTAGATTTGATATTTTTGAACTGTCGAGCTTTAATGTATATCTTGACAACATATGTCACACACTTAACCCTTAACCATTCTTGGTTCTCATTGTTGTGTTCGTTTTATCCTTGAACACCGCCTGGTTTCATAAGTGTGTAGAGAACTGGCCTTACTTCCAATTCTCGAAGCGGCTTCCACTTCACACTCACATAGGTGATTCCTAAACGTGTCATCCTGTAGATACACAATTTGATATACTCCGTATCAAACTTAGAAACCATTAAAAAGCCTTTGCACTTTATCCTTGTTCCTGAACATTGTCTTATCATGAGAATGGATTGAGTTTGACAACAATGTTGAACCGTCATTCATAAATTTGTTTGATCTCCTTGAACCTAGATCTTGGGATTTCCAGTCAGCTAGGTGGAGTTACCATTATTATGACTTGTTCTTGGCCATAATCCCATTCCCTTTGATGATTTATCAACCGTCTCTCTAGTTAGGCCTTTCGTAAGTGGATCCGACATATTATCCTTTGACTTTACATAGTCAATTGTGATAATTCCGCTAGAGAGTAATTGTCTAACGGTATTATGACTTCGTCGTATGTGACGAGATTTTTACGTATACATGACGCTTCAGCCCTTCGTATTGCGTACTTGACTATCACAATGTATGCATATAGGTGCCACTAGTTTAGGCCAAAACGGAATGTCTTCCAAGAAATTCCGTAGCCATTCTGCTTCCTTACCAGCTTTATCCAAAGCTATAAATTCTGACTCCATTGTAGAGCGAGCGATACATGTCTGCTTGGATGATTTCCAAGACACTGCTCCTCCTCCAATGGTGAAAACGTATCCGCTTGTGGATTTAACTTCAGATGATCCGGTGATCCAATTTGCATCACTATATGATATTTGGCACAAATATCATGTTTTGTGTCATTTTACATCCTATTCTTATGACTTTTATCGCTTAATTCATGATGCAATCGTCGTATTTTATGTCGTTATATTTCATATGTATAGGTACGATGAAGACAAATGATGGAAAACCGGGCTAAAAGTGATTGGTTTTGGAGCATATGATGATTACACGAGGTGACGAGTAGAAGAACACAAGTGATGAACTAAAAGGAAAAAAATTGAACTGAAGGTCTGGCTTTTCATTCGCATAGCGGAAGAAAAGCGGAACCAGGCTTGCGCTATCCTTCCGCATCGCGGGGAAGGAAGCGGGAGGCACGGTTACGTTTCCTTCCGCGTCGCGGAAGGAAGCGGGGTTCGCGCGGCTTTCCGGTTCGACTAGGATTTGGTTTCCTTATTTTTTGTTTTTACCCTAGACTATAGAAGTTTTATTTGCTGAGAACGGTGTGCTGGGGATTATTCAAAGACTTGTAAGCCACCGTTCTATTTTCTCTCGGTAGGTTTGTTTTATTTTTCATCTTTTTCAACCCTAGATTATTCATGAATTCTTTTGTCTATGATCGAATCATGAGTAGCTAAACTTCTTAATTCTAGGGTTGTGGCGAAAGACTTGAAAGTTGGTTTGATGACAATTATTATCTATTGATTTTCCATATTTTGGGTTGCTTATTTATTCTTGATCTTAATTGTTTGATTATCTGGCCAATAGTTAGACAACTTATACGTGGTGCGCGGGTGGACTTGAGAAAGGGAATTCACGTATGTAATAAGAATAAATAGAGTTTGTTCGATTTAATCGTTTCGCTATTGAGGATAGAGATATACCCTTTAGCCCTACTTTAGTTGAATACGGAGAAATAAATGCGTTAACTTGTTACCTCACGATGACCATAGAGATATAGGCGTTATAGTAACATCTACGAGGCATGTGAGTAGTTCGAGAGAGATATCATAAAGTATAATTAACCGTCAACTAGTAACCCGGGAAATAAAATAGGTGGAATTGTCCGAAGATCAATCTGGATTGTCGAAAGCCATGACCACTAGATCTTTCTCTCATCCGATAATTCTTACAATCTTTGTCAAGATATTCCCGGACAAAAACACCATCCAAATTGTTTACTTTTCAGTTTTAGTTTAGTATAATAAACATCTTGATTTTCACTTTCTTGAATAGTTTTATCCGAATTTGAATTAGACTTAACGTAGAATCTAAGTCTACGTAGGGATCGATATCGGACTTAACGGTCTATATTACTTGTACGACCACGTATACTTGCGTGTGCGTTTGGGAGCAACACTATATCAACGAATTACCGCGATTACATTTATTATAGTGCAAAGCATAGTCAGGGTGTATTGTAAATACCCCAAAACTCTTTCATTGCCATCCAATGAGTTTGGTCGGGATTACTTGTGTACGACTCGGTTACTTATTCAGACGAAGCTATATTTGATCGTGTACGGTTCGCCAATGTACATCAAACTTCCCAACACTCAAGCATAGTCTAATTGAGACTTGCTTGACCTTGGTTCTTTGTAAGAGCAAGGTTCACGTCAATCGTAGTCTTTGCGACTTTAAACTCCGGATACTTGAATTTTTCAAGTACCGTGTTAACATAGTGAGTTTGTGACAATGCTAGACCTTGGAGTTCTATGGATTTTAATTCCTAGAATTAAATCGACGAATTATAAGTCTTTCATATCAAACTTGCTAGCAAGGATACGCTAGTAGCCGTTTATGTCGGCAATGTCTTTGCCCATTATCAACATATCATCAACATACAGGCAAACAATGACTATGTGATTTGGAATGTTCTTAACGTAAACATATTTATCACATTCATTAATTTTAAATCCACTAGCCAACATTGTTTGGTCAAATTTTGCATGCCGTTGTTTGGGTGCTTAAGTCCGTAAAGTGACATAACAAGTCAACATACCTTCTCTTTTTCAGGGAGTTATGAACCCTTCGAGTTGATCCATATAGATTTCTTCCCAAATCTCCATTCAAGAATTTGTTTTCCGTCCATTTGATGGATATAGAGTCCGTACACCATAGCCAATGCTATCAACACCCGAATGGATGTTATCCTCGTTACCGGTGAGCATGTATCAAAATATTCAAGACCTTCTCGTTGTCTGAATCCTTTGACAATGAGTCTTGCCTTATATCTATCAATAGTGCCATCATCTTTCATTTTCTTCTTGAAAATCCATTTGAGCTCTTAAAGGTTTGTTTCCGGAGGAAGATCAACCAATTCCCAGTATGATTGTTTAATATGGATTATATTTCACTATTGATTGCCTCTTTCCAATATTGTGCTTCGAGGAAGACATTACTTTGAAAGTTTGAGGCTCATTCTACTAAGAATGTCAAAAATTCTGGACCAAAGGAAGTCGATGTTCTTTGACGTTTGCTATGTCTTGGATTCTCTTCGTTAGACATATTTTCCTTTGTTTCTTCAGGAGGTCATTTGGGTCTTTCACCCGGACGACTCGCATTCTATTTTATACGGATAAATATTCTTTAAAAATTCAGCATTATCAGATTCCATTACCGTATTAACATGAATGTCGGGGTTTTTTGATTTATGAACCGAAAACGATACGCTTTACTGTTTGTGGCGTATCCTATAAAAACACAATCAATGGTTTTTGGTCCAATTTTTACCCTTTTGGGTTTAGGAACTTGTACCTTGGCTAAACACCCCCACACTTTGAAATGTTTTAAGCTAGGCTTTCTACCTTTCCATTGTTCATATGGAATAGACTTTGTTTTGCTATGGGGCACTCGGTTGAGTATTCGACTCGGCTTGTAAGATAGAATTTCCCTACGAGTTTTGCGGTAAACGAACTTATCAATAGGCGTTCATTATTTCCTTTAATGTTCGATTCTTTATTTCCGCAATTCCATTGGATTGGGGAGTGTGTAAGCGATAGTTTGATAAATAATTCCATAGTCTAAGCATATTTCTTCAAAGGGAGATTCATATTCTCCATTCCTTATCAATTCTAATCATTTTTGATTTTCTTGTTCGATTGTGTTTCGACTTCATTTTTGTATTGTTTAAATGAATTAATAGCTTCATCTTTGCTATTAAGTAAATACACATAGCAATATCGAGTGTTATCGTCAATAAAGTCATAAAGTACTTTTCCCACCGCGTGATGGTGTTGACTTCATGTCACAAATGTCGGTATGAATTAAGTCTAAAGGATTGGAATTCCTTTCCATGGACTTATAAGGATGCTTAGCATACTTGGATTCAACATATACTTGACATTTGGACTTATTGCATTCAAACATAGGAAGTATTTCCAAGTTAATCATTTTTCACAAGGTTTTATAATTAACATGTCCCAAACGCGCGTACCGTAAACTATTTGACTCAAGTAAATAAGATGAAGGAGAATTTTATTCGTATCAACTCGAGATTACATTGAGTTTGAAAAGACCCTACGCGGAGGTAGCCCTTTCCAACATACATATCGTTTTTACTAACAACAACCTTATCATAAACAAAAACGCATTTAAATCCATTCTTGACTAGTAGTGAAGTTGAGACTAAGTTCTTCCGCATTTCTGGAACGTAAAGGACATTCTTGAGCGTCACAATCTTTCCAGACGTCATTTTCAAGGCAATGTTGCTTGTTCCCTCAATTTTGGCGATGGCAGATTGGCCGTGAAGATCGTCTCGTTGGGGCCGGGCTACACGTCGCTAAGAAGAAAAGAATTCCTTGTTAGAACACGCGTGCGAGTAGCGCTGAGTCTATCCACCATTCTCACAAGTTACCTACCAAGTTGCATTCGGACAACATGGGACATAGATTATCCACTTCATTATTCATTTCGTACATATTGTCTTGACCTTTCTTCTTCTCCTTATATTTTTTCGAGCAAGAACCGATCCACAAGCCATGTGTCCAAAATTTGCCGCAATTGTAACAACTTCCTTTGAATTTCTTCTTGCTTGGAACATTCTTCCTCAGGAAGCCACTTCACTTTTCTTTGAACTTGTAGGGAGGTTTTAATGATGTTTTACCCCAGGTTATTTCTTGTTTTCCATTGGCCTTCTTCTCGCCAGATCTGTTTCCTTCCTCAATTCTAAGCCTAAAAAATTTGATCTTCTAATGTCATTTCCTTATGTTTGTGCTTTAAGTAGTTTTTAAATCCTTCCACAAAGGAGGCAATTTTTCAATAAAGGTAACTCACGGAAAGATCCATTGACTACCTTCCTTCCGCAAAGGTGTCATGTTAATCACTTGAAGTTCCTGGACCTGCGACATCACAGATTTATTTTCTACCATTTTAAAGTCCAAGAACTTCGCAGCAACAAACTTCTTCAACCCAGCATCCTCGGCCTTATATTTCTTGTCCAAAGCATTCCATAATTCCTTAGACGTCTTACAACCGCTATAGACACTATATAGACCATCATCCAACCCATTGAAAATATAGTTTTTACATAGAAAATCAGAATGATTCCATGCCTCCGTCACAATGAAACGCTCGTTTTCTAGAGTCTCTTACGGTAGGCACAGAACTTCCTCGGTAATAAATTTTGCAAGGCGAGGGTTGTTAAGTAGAAGAACATTTTCTCGTTGCCCGGCGTTTAAAGTCGATGCCGAGAGAAAACTTTCCGGGCTTCTACGGCCATCGCGGGACGGTTGTGGTGTAAGCGACTAGAAAGAGGTGATAGTCGTTGCACGGAACTGTACCGTTCTCGGCGGTGATATCAACCATTTTGTTTGACAACAAACCGGAACCGAATCGATAAATAGAACGAAAAGTAATAATGTCGATGGAAGTTTTTATATTCTTCTAATTGAACACACAAGTAATAATCTCGATGAAGTTTTTATATCTTCAAATGAGTAGATTCTTCAGTAGAAAATGCGAGGATTTTAGTCTCCAAATCGAACGAATATTAGATGAAATAGAAGTATAATTATTAAATTCTTTAAGTTTGTGAATCATTAATCAAATTATAATTTGTTTAAAAACTAAAGAATAGTATGTTTATTTTGAGCCCACATAAAACTATGCTTAAATAAAGAATTAATCCCTACAATTGCCAAAGGTTTGGATTAATTCTTCCCCGGATAAAACGAAATTTTATTAACAATGCAGAATGGACATTCACGTAAATTTTAGCGAATCCCAACGAATGGTAGCAATCACACAACACTTACCGATTTCGGTTTTGAAAACAATGTAGTATGAGCTTTAAAGGAAAAATCTATTGTTCAGAAGCAAAAATTTCTCGCTTTTCGTTTTCAAGACCGAAAATCGAGGTGAAGCCTCGAAAATTTATAGCCCGCTATTTTGATCCGAAAAGGTGTGAAAGTTGTCAGGAAGGAGATGACCGTTGGTCATCAAGTATGTCCGTTTGGGAAATAATTCCGTTGAAAAAAAATTAATCTTGGAAAATTAATTCCGCGAATTTAATTAATTAAGTTAAATTCCACGTGAATTAATTAATGTCGATTGGAAATATTAAATACTAAAATGGAAATAAAATAAATTTGTCCAAAAAGATTATCAACCGATCGATCTTTGACCAAATCCAAATCCAAAGCCGAGTCCGAGGACGACGATGCCGCGAGGGGTGGTCCTCTTCTCAACCCTTTATTGAGCTAGAGAATGTGTTGCTTAATATAAGCATACACATAACACTTTCAACCACCAATGTGGGAGAAGTTGCTCGCTTGAAAGGATATTTTTCAACCTCTTTCATCTCCTCCTCCACTTTTGTTTCCCCTCCATTTCCCAATTCATACTTCACCTTTAAAGTCCCTCGCTTAATGCATTCAGGACTTTAAACCTCACCATGATTTCACTAAATCGGCTCACTCGTGTAAATCGACAAGCACGGTGTCGTGTCATGTCTCATCTCATTTTAGGGCATGACAACAGCGTGTCTCTACCATCCATCATGTTTCGATACATGATAAAATCGACAAGATTTAAAGAATTTAGAAAAGTTCAATCGTGAATGTCCGTGCAAGATGAAAAGTGTAATATTGTGGGAAGTGAAATAATAATCGCTAATGCTTTTGGGTATGTTGTCGTGTTGTTGATTTTGTCGTTAAAAAATCATTAGTTTGTAAAAGCCATGTTTTTTTATTTTTTTCTCGATAATGTTGATCAAGGATTCATAAGACACATGTTTTATCAATTAAAGGTGTTCAATTTGTCACAATTAAAATTAAGATGTCTAAATAACATGTTTTGTCAAGTTGAGGGGCAATCTATATTATTGGCCTTTCAAAAAAGTCAAGCACCTTTTATGTAAATTCGCATAGAACATTAGGGTTTAACCCTCGACTAAACCCTCCATAATGCTGAAATGAGTGAAAGTGTAGAAAATACCTTCTTAAATTGATAACAAAAATCAATTAGGGTTTTTGAAACTACTTTGGGTGTTGCACCTCCTTTCCGTTTTATATACTCCTACTTTTTTATTATTATTATCATGTTATCACCACTCGAACCAATTTGAAAATTTATCCAACTAGATCTCCTTGCAAAATGCATCTAAGCAAGTTCTATATCTATTCTTTCTCTCTTTTTCTCTCGGTGATATGTGTTGTGTGTGGGTCATCCGTATCTTTTTTATTTTAAGATTTCTTTATTTATAATGGTAATTATTTATGGTATGCCTATGATCCTCTCTGTTCAATCAAATTGTAAAAACAACAAATATTTAATTAACAAATTAAATGATATGAATATCAAATGACTTGCTATTTTTAGATTGTAGATTTTTGGGATATATACAGAGAACAATCAATCTATCTACTCTATTTTGGAACTTGTACAAAGAAATATGTTATTACTTCATGAATTTTTGACATATCTTTATTAAATCTAAAATTTGCTTGAATACATGAAACAAACATTTTGCAAATTAAATAAATGGACGCCCATTCAATTGTTAGATTTAGGGGCGGTAAATGTGTAGGATAAGTTTGATAAATTATAATGAATCAAGTAAACACATGAGTCATGATTTAACTAAATCGAAGTTTGTTGTGTTAAAGTTTGTCGGATCAGTATAGCGTCATGGCAAAATTGCCAAACATATATTTTTGATAGGTCGGACATCGTACACTTAATGGGTCAAAATTGACACACTTAGTATCAAATAAATTAGTCTAACCAAGTTGCAAATCTGAGTAGTTAAAGCGAATTGAATCAATAAATACATTATCCTATTTATTTTATCCAAAGTTTTTTTTTTTAATAAAGATGATTAAACAATAGATCATAACTCATTCACCAACTAAGTTTGTGGTTGAGCGGTTACACTTTGGTCAAAGTTTACATCCTATATTGATATGTTGAGTCGATCGATGTAAAAAGTTGCATAATCACTTGATTATTTTTAGAATATTTTTGAATTTTTTTTATTCTTATTATAATTGATAAGCTTTTTTACCTTCATGGAATATATTATTGCTTTATTTTTTCTTCCTGCTATGCCATTAATTTTGAATAGTTATGGCATGTGAATCAACTTGTATGTTTATCAAGAGAAAGTACTTTTTAAGGCATAAATTGGTCAAGATAACAAGGATTAAGGATTTATTACGGCTAGGGCTCAAGCTCAACTTTCACTAACTCTCAAAATTTATACATCTCCAAAGTTCATAATTTTGGAGCCTAATCCCTTCTTGAAATTTTTGTACCTTGATTCAACCTGAAGTTATTTATTCTTCCTTTAGGCCATTATCTTTTGAATAGTTGTGTATGCGAGTCAACTTGTAAGTTTATCAATAAAGTACCTTTTAAGGCATAAATGATTCAAGATCACAATGCTGTGATTTCGTCGAGGCTCTCGAAGCCTCAAATTTCACCGAGTCTCCAAAATTATATATGGCATCTCCAAGTTGATAAATTTGGAGTCTAATCCTCTCCCGAAATATTATACCTTGATTTGACCTTAGAGTTGTTTTTCTCTTCCTTTATCCCATTATTGTTCAATATATAGTTGTGGCATGTGAATCTACTTGTATGTTTATAAAAAAATAAAAATAAAAAGGGTACGTTAAGGCATAAACGGGTCACGATAACAAGGTTACAGGATTGGTATTAGGCTCTGAAGTTTCAACTTTCACCAAGTCTTCAAGATTATATATGACATCTCCAAGGTTGATAATTTTGGAGCCTATGCTCTCCTAAAATCTTAGTACCTCGATTCAATCTTAAAGTTGGTTTCTCGTCCTATATGTCATTATCTTTGATAATCCTCTCTTGTCATTATGTATCTCCACATTATACTACTATCATTATAATCCCTAAATAACTTTGTTCCATAACCAAATCCATGTGAAATAATGACGTCTAAAAGTCAGTAAGTGATGAACGCATCTATTGATGGGATATGGATGATAGGTTAAAAGTGATGTGATTGAAGTCCTTGATTATTTCAATGCCTCTTTTTGAAATAGCTCTCACTAGCTGTCCAAATCTGTCTCTCAAAATCCACTCATCAATTTTAGCTTTCTTTAGCTCCAAAAAAAAAGCGAGAAACAAAATGATGAAGTTGGCAAAAAAAGTGATTGTTGTACAAGGTAGACTATTGTGATTCTAGACTTTAAAAGCAAGATCTCCATGTCATTCTTAAGCTAGATAATCAGACTACAAAAATCAAGGTCCGTTTCTTTTAATATGGTATTAAAACTCAATTATTTTTATTAAAATCTAAAATTTGCTTGAACACATGAAACAAAACATTTTGTAAATGTAAATAAATGACGCCCCATTCAATTGTTAGATTTAGGAGTGATAAAATGTGTAGGATAAGTTTGGATAAATTAAAATGAATTAAGTAAACACATGAGTCATGATCTAACTAAAATCGAAGTTTGTTGTGTTAAAGTTTGTCGGATCAAGTATTGCGTCATAGCAAAATTTGCCAAACATATATTTTTGATAGGTCGGACATCGTACACTTACTGGTCAAAATTGACACACTTAGAGTGTCAAATAAATGGATCAAACCAAGTTTCAGTGAGTAACTGAAAGAGAATTGAATCAACAAATAGATTATCATATTAATTTTATCCAAAATTTTCTTGAATCTAGATGGATTAAACAATAGATCATAACTCACTCACCAACTAAGTTTGATTGAGTGATTACACTTGTGGTCAAAGTTTGAGTCCTAGATTATTGATATGTTAGAGTCAATCAATGTAAAAGTTGCATAATCACTTAAATTATTTTAGAATGTTTTTGAATTTATTCTTATTATAATAGATAAGTTTTTTTACCTGTCATGAAATATATTACTATTTTATTTTTTCTTTCATTGTGCCATTAATTTTGAATAGTTATGGCATATGAGTCAACTTGTATGTTTATCAAGAGGAGGTACTTTAAGGCATAAATTGGTTAAGATAACAAGGTCTCAAGATTGGTATTAGGCTCTAAAGCTTCAACCTTCACCAACTCTTAAAAATTATACATATGCAAAGTTGATAATTTTGGAGCCTAATCTTCCCAACTTTTAGTACCTTGATTTAGCTCTAAAGTTATTTATTCTTCCTTATGCCATTATCTTTGACTAGTTGTAGCATGCGAGTGAATTTGCAAGTTTATCGATAAGGGCCCTTTTGTTGGCATAAATGAGTCAAGATAACAAGGTTTCGAGTGGTATTAGGCTGCCAAGCTTCAACTTTCACCAAGTCTCCAAAATTGCATATGGCATCTCCAAGGTTGGTAATTTTGAGCTTTTAATCCTCTCGAATTCTTAGTACCTGATTCGACCTAGAGTTGTTTTTTTTTCTTCCTTATCCCATTACGCTTCAATAGTTGTGGCATGTGAATCAACTTGTATGTTTATAAGAAAAAAGGCGCTTAAGATATAAACTGGTTAAGATAACAAGGTTTCAGATTAGTATTAGGCTCTAAAGCTTCAACTTTCACCAAGTCTTGAAAATTATATGTGACATCTCCTAAGCCGATACTTTTGGAGCCTAACTCTCCCCGAAATCTTAGAACCTTGATTCAACCTTATAGTTGTTTTTCTACCTATATGCCTTTTATCTTTTGATAATTCTCTCTTGTCATTATTTAATTCCACAATATAATACTATCATTATAATCCCAAAATAACTTTGTTCCCCAACAAACTATAGAAATAATAACGCTAAAAGTTGCAAGTGATTAAAGTACTGTAGGACGGATTAAAAGGATGATTGAAGTCCCATATCACCAAACGTCTTCCTTGTACAACAATCACTTTTAGCCGTCCAAATTTGTCTCCCATAATCCACAACTAAATTTTAGCTTTTAGCTCCAAAAAGAAAAAAGTATAGAAACAAAATGATGAAAGTTAGCAAAAAGTGATTATTGTACAAGGCGACAACAGATTCAAGACTTTAAAAGCAAGATCATTATGTCATTCTCAAGTTGGGTAATCGGGGACCGCAAAAATCAAGGTCTGCTTTTTAGACATAGTATCGCAGCATGATCATTTCAATTCTTGTTTTCCAATGTTAGGCCCTTTAAATTGCCCACGCTCCAAATATTCAGCCCTGGGCATGAGGTGGGGCTTTGAAGAGCTATACATCTCATTTAAAAAGGAATGGGTGGTCTCTTTATATGGTCGTAGACAATCTTCCCCTCTTGAGCTACTTTTGGGGTTGAGCTAGCTAGGGGTGTACAAAGTAAACCGACAAATCGCACCAAACCGATAAACCGAGTCAAACTGGAAAAAAAAAACCCGACTAGTGGTTTGGTTTGACTTGGTTTGGTGTTGGAAAAAAAAAAACCTGACCATAATTGGTTTGGTTTTAGCTAAAAAAAGTCAAACCGAACCAAACCAACCCAACATTACATGTATTCAATTTTTATAATATTTTATACATAAAAATATTTATTTGTAATGTAATTTATAAATATTTCTTAAATTTTTTTCGTTGTTTTTTATCTATTATCATATTAGTCAAGCTTGAACTTAGAATTTGGATATCAATAAATTTTATATCCTATAGATGTTCGTAACTCATATAAAGTCCAAACCAAAACCAACTCAATAGTAATGCTAACAAAAGAAATTCAATTTACCACTAGGAATGACAATAATGTTGGATATCTATTCTTTCGCTTTTGCATAATTGATTTAGAGAGTGAAAATACATAACTTAAGTTTTTTTCTTTGTCATGTAATTAATACTTATTAGCCGTATTTATTTAGCACGATTTAAAAATTTTTAGATTTCGTCATTTTCTATATGGCTTGTTAATTAGCAATATTTATTTTAACCGATTTTATTAGCTTTTGTTGAATATTTTAATACAATGTCATCACTCTTCTCACATTTTGTGTGTTTTTTCTTAAGAAACACCTTAATTATATAGTTGTATCTTACTAGGACTAAAGAAATATTTGAAGTAAAAGTTATGTTTTGTATCAAGACTATTCCGGAAAAAAACCCAAAAAACCCGAGAAAACCGAGGTTGGAAAAACCCGAATTTTATTGGTTTGGTTTGGTGTATAAATTTAAAAACCCGACGCAATTGATTTGGTTTGGTGTTTAAAAAATCCGAACCAACCCGGTCCATATACACCCCTAGAGCTAGCTATTTGAAACAACCTCTTTGTCTCACACAAGCAGAGTTAATGTAACAGATACACTCTAACCTCTCGTATCCCACGCCACGGACACACTCTGGTATGTGGTTGTTTGTTAAACTTGATTAGCTCTTCTTACCTTCATGAAACATATATATTTTATTGTTTTTTTTCCTTTATGCCATTAAATCTTTGAATAGTTATGACTGTTAGTGAACTTGTATGTTTATCAAGACATAATTGGCACTTTAAGCAAGCATGAGTGGGTCAAGATAACAAGGTTTTAGGCTTTGAAGCTTCAACTTCATATATATTCATCACGCTCCTAAAATTATATATATGGCATCTCCAAAATTGATAATTATGGAGCCTAATCCAATCCTAAAGATTTAGTACCTTGATTCAACCTCAAAGTATCTAAGGTTAACAATATCCTTTTCAAGCTATTAATTTTCCCTCATTCCTCCATTAAACAATAAAGAACTTGTATCTGCTCACATCATATGGAGCTTGACATAATGCTTTAATTACTTTGGTTCATATACACAAATTATAATGTTGGAATCGTAATACTCATGATGAATAATCCCAGTAATTATTAGTACATTAGTTATTTGTTTGGTTCATTTTTCTAAAATATGGAATATATGGTATATGATCTAATTTATGTTTCACTTCAATTTTAACCATGGATATTTCAATTATGACAATAAAAAGCTTTTGAGTGCACAGTTGTCATTTTAATCATTTTATCCAGGTAAAACTAATTGATATTAATTTATCTAATATTGAATGTGGCACAAGTAATATCAAGATTTTGATATGAATTTATATTGATATTAAATAGTACCAATAGCCAAACATTGAATAAACACAACTTTAATTTATACCGGCCTATGCAACCTTCAGGAAGGTTAAGTAGTTCTGATACCTCTATCTAACTTAATTTAACTTGAACTTTAATCTAGAATTTCCATGTTCAGTAGACCTTTGTAGTTACACATCATTAAATTAAATTAGGTGTCCTAAGCAACAACATTTAATATTGTTAGGTGACGACCTCAATTAAACTTTTTACGTCAAAATCTTTAAACAAAACTATGTAGTTATAAGTGTCGTATTATTCATTCCACAAGATCTTGGATGAATGACTTAGGGGAAATGAGTCTTTGGTGGATGTTGGACCAACGTATGCAGCGAAGAAGTTCGTTGTTCTTTTCCGTATGCAACCCAGTCGATGAAACCGTCGGTAACGATTGTCCTATCGGGTCTAGATCAATTAGCTGGTTACCAGCAAGGAATGTGAGTTTGGTCGTAATTATTTCTAGTGCTTTACTTAATTGTTGGAGAACCA